>NC_049237.1:33041855-33276217 GCF_011100685.1 Canis lupus familiaris
CCCCCAAAAAGACTAAATATTCCACAAATATTCCCCATCTCATTCTGTGCCACCACTATTCACCTAATTCCTTAAGTCATAAACATTAATCTTAATTACCTCCCTTCCTTCCTTCCCTAACTACATTTATTTCTTTGATGAGCTCTTTTGATTCTACCTCTAAAATATATTTTATGTGATGTAATGGCTGGATATATTGAAGCCATTTTGAACCATGAGATGACCTTAGGAATGGAAAGTTACCCATGGTAAAATGACAAGATAAAAAGATCTTGGTTCCTTTTTACCATGACATACCATAACAGCTCTGGATAGATTTTACATGACAGAGCAACAAACAATCTTGTTTGAGTTAAAAAAAATTCCAATTTCTCATTTTCTTTTGTGCCTATCAATTTCATTCTAATCTAACCTGACATCATCACTTTCCTTTGCCACTCAAATATCCCCCATCTGATTTCCTTGCTTCTTTTGTCTTGTCTTCCTAGAGAACAACCAGAATGATCTTTTAAAACTGTATATCAGATCATGTCACATCTAGCTTAATTCTATCTATAGGTTTCCAGCTGAATTTGAAATAAAATTCAAACTCTTCTATAAACCTCAGACTCTACCCTTGTACAGTGGACTCTGACTATACTGGTATAGGTTGTTCTCACTTAAGACCCTATGCACTTGCTGTTCCTTCTACCTGGAATATTCTTTCCAGCATATTTGGCTCTTTCTTACTCAGATCTTCAAGTTCAAAGGTTTTCTTCTCAAAGAAAGTTTCCTTGAGGAATCAAAATAAAGTAGCCCCAGCTACTTTCCATCACATTACACTACTATTTTCTTATATCTACAAGCTGGAATTAGATTGTCTCCTTACTTGTTTATATCTTATAATGTAAGTTTAAGACCTAGAGAAGTACCTGGCCATCCTAGTGTTTACATATATTTGTTATATATTTATTAAATAATAAAATGATTAATTGCCTTTTATTCCAGAGTAGCAAATATACAGTGTTAGATTAGTTTCATGTGTACAGTATAGTGATTCAACAATTCTATACATTTGTCAGTACTCATCATGGTAAGTGTACTTTTTAATCTGCATGATCTACTTCACCATCCCCCCACCCACTCCCCTTTGGTAACCATCAAAGGCATCAATTTGTGCTCTATAGTTCAGAGCATTAGTTTGTGCTCTATGGTTCAGAGTGTGTTTTTTGGTTTGTCTTTTTTCTTTGTTCATTTGTTTTGTTTTTTAAGTTCCACATGAGTGAAATCATATGGTATTTGCCTTTCCCCAGCTGACTTATTTTGCTTAGCATTATACTCTCTAGATCCACCCATTTTGTTGCAAATGGCAAGATTTCATTCTTTTTTTATGGCTGAGTCATATTCCAGTATGTGAATATGTGTGCATGTGTTTGTGTGTGTGTGTATGTGTGTGTGTATACACCACATATTCTTTTTTTTAATCCTTCTATCTGTGGATACTTGGGCTGCTTCTATATTTTGGCTACTGTAAATAATGCTGCAATAAACATAACGGTGCATATATCTTTTTAAATTAGTATTTTCATATTCTTTGGCTAAATACCCAGTAATGGAATTACTGATCATAGAATAGTTCTATTTTAATTTTTTGAGGAACCTCCATACTGTTTTCCACAGTGGCTGTACCACTTTGCATTCCCACCAAAAGTGCAAGAGGATTTCCTTTCTTCACATTAAAAAAAGGGGAGGGCAGTGCTCTATAGGGCTAATGAGGTTAAAACTGTCAGCAGTCTCCCCTTCTTCTTCACAGGAATGCTAAAGGTTAACAATCCTTATCTTTCAGAGGCAAGCAACAGGAGGAGATCCAGCTGGCCCAGACCAGTTTGCACTCAACCACCCACTCACACCTGCACAGATGGACTATGAGGCATCTGACTGTTATCTCTACCTTATTATGTTAAAGTTTCCACTCAAGGAGGAGCAGAACCTTTATCAACATAACAGTATATATGTATAGGCATGTTTTCTAAGTACACCTGTCCAACCTTATGCCCACCATACAATGACAAAGACTCCCTTTCTGAATATTCATCCTGACTCTCAATAAAGGAAACCTACTCTCTCCCTGCTTGAGGACTCACAGCTTTGGAAGTTACTTCCTGTGATCTCCTTATTTGCTGCAAATAAAGTTTCCTTTGTGTGACAAAAATATTAGCATTAATAGCTAGTACTACTTCAAATTTTATAGCTTAAAATATGCCATAAGGGGTTTTAGTAAGGTTAAGGAGAAAGTAAGCCTCTGGAGAAGCTGGACAGTGTAGAAACCCTGGCAAGATAATTAAAGTATTAAAAAGAAATTGAAACACAGAATTACCATTAATTCGGCAATCACACTTATGAGTATATACTCAAAAGAATGAAAGTAGGGATTTGAATAGATATTTGTACACTAATATTCATAGCAGCATTATTCACAACAGTCAAAGAGTGGAAAACCACCGGTATGTCCATCAACAGATGAATGGATAACCATATGGTACCTATGTACAATAGAATATTATTCAGTCTTAAAAGGGAATGAAATTCTGACACATGCTACTGCATGGATGAACCATAAAGACATCTGGGCTGAGTGAATTAAACCAGAAAGAAAAGAATACTTATTGTATGATTCTACTTATATGAGGTACCTAGAGCTGGAAATTCATAGAGAAAGAAAGTAGAACAGTGATAAACAGAGGTTGTGGGAAGTGGAAAGAATGCATTAGTGTTTAATAGGTGCACAGCTTCAGGTGAGGAAGATGGAAAAGGTCTAGATGGATGGTGGTGATATTTGCACAACCATGTGAACATGCTTAATGCGACTGAACTGCATGCTTGAAAATGGTTTAAATGGTAAATTTTATGTTATTCATATTTTCCCACCATAAAAAATTAGAGTTATAAAATGGAAATTGGGATGGGATGGGAGTCAGGAGGGAACTGTGATAATGGGATATACTTTTTGGCCAAATTTGCCACACAGAGTGGACTGTGTTTGACAAATAGGGACTTTTCTTCTCAGCCCATAGAAGAGGAAGCTTCGAAGTCTATCATAATAATTTTTTTTCTTCACAGAGAAAAGAGGAAAATCACTTTATATTTTTTTTCAGTACTGATTTAATATTTTTATAAATGTTGATATGACTATATACAAGGCATAATGGCAGGGAGAACAATTAATTCATTCTGTTTTGATGTTCCTTGCCCAGAACAGAGCTATAAATAGCAGGACAATATCAGGATAGTCATAAGGCATAGAGTAATTTATTCTTTCCAAAATTCTACTAAAACACATCTAATCAACTAGATGTTATTCTTCCTGCCCAGACAACTAAAAAGATGTTCTATTAATGTACACTCTGCTACATGTTTTATGACCATTACTCCAAGTCATTGCTCCTTGCCCAAATCATGATGTCAAGAAAGGATTTAGAAGCATTTCAATAAATGGTATCATACACACAAAATACCCAAATGACTGATTTTTTTATGTTTATGCAAATATTTGGTGGTACCACAGATTCAGAAGAGGTGGGGGAACTCTGTCTGATGAGAGTGGCATCATATGTGATAAGACACTGCCAATGAACCCAGTCTTTGTTATCATTCCTACCTATGCACTCTTCTACCTGCAGAATCTTCTGTTGTAAAGAGCAAGTCGATAGCTACAGTAAAGAAGCTGAAGTTGAAAAGAGACATCAGAAAGCAAGTTTACAAGTGAAAAGAACCCTCGGCCTTTTAAAAAATAGTTATACTTGAGCTAGAATCCATTCAGAGCAGCTATTTTATGAAAAAAAAAAGAACTTTTTTAGGGGGACGTGGGTGGGAGAAAGACAGAAGATAAATAAACACCTTGTGAAGCTGTTAGTTCTGAGAACAGAAGTTAGCGATAAGGTAAGAGACAAACACTTGGCTCGAATTCTCAAGTAAGAGCCTCCAAAACTGAGGTAAAATACATACCTCTTTCACTACAGAACTAATATTATAACTTTTGGCAGAGTAATTCCAAATTGGGAACTAAGCAAATCTTTTTAATGTTCTTCACTAAAGCTTCCTTTCAATGGACACTGTTCCTCTTTGAACACCCACACATGGATGTTGGGATGCCAGGGTATTCTAAGAGTTGTGTGAATTTTGTGATATGTGATTTTAAAAAACTTTAACCTCTGAAAGAGGTTAGCATGTTTTTCCAAAATGCATGTTCATTTTCATTCTTTAGTTGTTTCATTCACATGTGAAACTTCAAGCAACGTGTTTGCGAGAACATCAGGGATGATGCTTTTCACTAGCCCTGGCCAGCCCAGGGTATCAGAGGGCTAAGTTTTTCGCATTGTCACCTTTCAAAGACTGGCAACTTAATTTCAGATCCCTGAAACTCTTCTTCCATCTCCCTTTTAGCTTTTCTTTTCTGTTGTTCTCCAGCAGCTGTGGCAAATCACCCCCAGTCCTGGGACCTAACTGGCTCCTACTCTAAGCTGCCATTTCAGTCCCATGTTGGCACCAACACTTTGCTCTGCTCTTGATGTGCTAGAGTAATGCTAGTTGAATGGAACCGGGTGGGACCCTAACGAGGGCATGTGTGTCTACTTAGGCACTCAAATCTTATCTCAGGCTCCTTTACCATTATTTGGATGAGAGAAAGTTCTTATGTCAATACACAATTCCACCACCTTGTTTTAATCCCCTTATACTATGTTAGAAGTATCCTTTCTCTTCTCTTTAACTGATTTACCAATGACTGCTACACGTCATTGAAAATACTGTTTTAGAGATTACATGAACCACAAAAAATCATCCGATCCAATTCCTTCATTCCTGAGCCCTTACATGCAACTTTTCTTATTTATTTCTTGTCTATGTAAGGTATGATTTGATCACCATTCCACAAGATGAGAAAACAGGTTCAGAACACATAGTGACTTGACCTGCCTACTATGTTATAACTTTTGAGAGTAGACCCTAGACATGAGCCTGCAGGTGATAGGTTTATGCTCTTGTCAATATATGAGTTTCCTCATAATTGACATAAAGAGACTGACATGACTAACCATTAAAAAATAATAAAGGAGTTCTGCTTTACAACACACACTATGAAACCAGGGCAAGAGATTAATGAGCAACAGAACTAGATATTACTTAGAATATATATAAATAGAAAATGCATTATTTCTTTTAATCCCCAAAAGCTTAATCAAAATGTAATTCCAGCTGTGTCCTTTCACAGATATTCTCTCTCTCTTTCTCTCCTATATTTTATTTTACTAAAGGTGGTAAGCTCTTCCAATTTCTAGATGTATGCTGGCTATAATGACTTATATCTAATTTTTAGTTTTTCATGGATAGGATTCTCTGCCATTCTGTTTCTGATACTCTGCATCACTGCGTTGACTCACTGAACATAGTAACATTGCTGAAAGGAAGATAATTCTGTGTTTATATTGCTACAGAGATTTTTAGTGTGAACTCAGTTATGCAAGAAGACTGCTTGCTCTAAGGGAAAGAAAAACTGGAATTTTTGCCTATTTTGAAAAAAAAACGCTTTAAATATTTTTCTTGGGTATTACTAGTAGTCTTATTATTAGTATTCCACGGAAGGGAACAACATACTCATGTTTATTATGTAAATGTTACATGCCCACTGCCCAACAGAGAAACCTCTTTTAATTCTTTCTGTTTATCAACTGTGGGTGACACTAAAAAGTCAGGAGGACATTCTTTACAGATACATTCTTGCCATGACCAAGAGCCTGATGCAAAATGCATCAAACCTTTCCAGCAAGTGCACTATTTTGGAGCATGAATAACCCAGGGGTGGGATACATTGTGAGCAAGTTAAGGAAGTCTTTAACTATGAAATATCTTTCTTCTCCCTCCAACCAACATGTGCACAGACACACACACCCTTTCTCACCCAGAGAACACACAAACATTTTGACAGGAACCTAGAATCATCTGTTTTCATGACAATTTAGAGACCAAAATAGGCAGCATGTGGGAGGCAGTGCAGTTTAGTAAAAAGAAAACTATAGTAGGTTTAAAGGAACTTGGGTTCTAGTCCTACTGCAACCACTATTTGCTTGGCAGTAAGTCAATCTTTCGTTCTTTGGATCAATGCTCTCTAAGTCAGAGAATTAAGGTTAAAAGTGATGATTTCTGGAACGTCCTCCCAGACCTAAGGTTCTATGAATTTGAGAAAAGAATTAGAAAAGAATGTCTGTGCTCAGGGAGTCCATTCACTATACCCGGGTGCCCTTTCACCAGTTATGACAGTGTGAAAAGCTCACCTCCCACCAAGTTTATACTTACAACCCACTTTTTCAGAAGTCACAGAATTTCTTTTCTATGATTAGTTGTCTATCAGCAGATAAAGTCATTAAATGCAAGTCTCAATGGAATACAGGAAAACATTGTCCTCAGACCTCAGGAGCTTTTCCTCACTGTAGAGACGGACTACAGACCTACAGTAAAAGATACTGAGAAGTGCTATCAAGAAGCACCACAGGAGGGGGATCCCTGGGTGGCTCAGTGGTTTAGTGCCTGAGTTCGGCCCAGGGTGTGGTCCTAGGATCGAGTCCCACATTGGGCTCCCTGCATGGAGCCTGCTTCTCTCTCTCTTACTCTTTAAAAAAGAAAAGAAAAGGAAAAAAAAAAAAAAAAAAGCACCACAGGATGACACTTGTTTTCACATACATGAGACTGAAGTTTGCCTGGAAACAAAAGTTCCTAGTGAAGTCAGCAGGTGAGTAGGGCCTTGGCGGATGGTTTGGAGATGCCTCGCATAGCAGAGTGAAAAGAAGAAATGCCATAGACAAGTCAGGGGAATAACAAGCTATGAGGCAAGTACCAGGAACACCCCATTTGACAATAGCTAAGTCCTGGTATGCTGATGTATGCGGAATTCCTAAACTCAATCGCATTTATCACTGGTGGAAGGTCCTCCCTGCTTCTGTGGAGCATGGTATATACAACGACATGAGAACTAGCTAGAGACAGAACACAGCTCCATCGAGTGTCATACCTGGTGTGGCCACCATGTGACTCTATGATGTAATATGCTTCTGGTCAAAAGATACCCCAGTTGCTGCCTTCGTCATCTGGTCTAGACATCTAGTCTCTAGCTAAGGCATAGGGCTTCCCTTAAATCCTGATATCAAGCTAAACTTAAGACATTGTTAAACTGAAAAGAAAAGAAAAGAAAAAGAAAAGAAAAGAAATTATTAAAATGAGGGGTGCCTGGGTGGCTCAGTGGTTGACTGCCTGCCTTTGCCTCAGGTTGTGATCCTGGGATCGAGTCCCAGGGATCCTGGGGTCCCAGGATCGAGTCCCAGATCGGGCTTTCTCCAGGGAAGCTGCTTCTCCCTCCACCTATGTCTCTGCCTCTCTGTGTCTCTCATGGATAAATAAATAAAAATCTTTAAAAAATTTTTAAACTGAAAATCATCAATATAACCTCATGGGGGGGGGGCTAGTTTAAGTTGTAAGTTGCAGTTAAGGATATATTTAACTAGAGAAACACCAGAATTTGCAGAATAAATGATTTTGGAATAATGAAAGATGAATTTCTCCTGTGAATGCTCAGCCTGAAAGTCAATAGCTTCATACTTAGAATGAGGAAGTCTAGAAAACTCTTTTGCAGGAAACACAGTTTTAAAAAAGTAATTATAAGCATTTTTTCTGAAGGCATAACGACATGATATTAATGCTAGAGAAGAGCTGTAGCCCTGAATTTCTAGCATTTCTATTAAATAGTGCAATTAAATTTTAAAACCGATTCAGCAAGAGCATCACAATTGAAAAATCTCTCCGGCACCAGGCAGAAATCTTCTGTCATGTTAACAGTAGTATCATAAAAATACCAAGGATTTCCTATAATTAGCATAAAGAAAATGACCAGCAAAACTTATGACCAGTGAAATACAGAGTGGGAAGGATCCCACAGACCATTGGACCCATATTTTAAATGTTGGGGAATCAATTATGTCAAAAGCGAAAGATTTAAAACAATGATCACGGAGATATTTCCTTCCTTCTTTGAGCTAAGGGTTTTACCCTCAGACTATGACCAAGGGGTCTGTGGCTAACTTCAGAGCAGGCCTGCAATTATGCCTCTGCATACATGTAGTTGTTGTGTTAATATATTTACACATGTAAGACCACTGGATAATGGTATGCAGGGATATGATAATGGTATGCAGTCATTACCTCACCTAGGATTAACTCATCTCTATGAATTCTTTCACTATTTCAACACAGTTCTGAATTTAAAGTGCCACTTCAAAGAGAGAAACAGTACTCTTAATGGAAGACAATAGTCTTATAGTCAACAATAGTATTCCTGTCCTGACCTTGACTTTGCCCTTGGAAGGCTCCTTAGCCCTGCAGCATAGCCCTTCACTTCTCATCTCTCACCAAAAGGGGGCTATAGCCATCCCACCAGCGACCTCACCATATGCAGGGTTGGCTTTATGAAAACCGGGTTTTATCACCTCCAGTTTACCCAGCTCTTTCACTGAGAATTACTGAGAACAGAATGCTTTCTACAAATGGTACAAATCAATTTTATAAATATGACTTTTAGTGAATCTTACCTATCCAAAAATTTCAACGTCAAACATCTCAGAGTAGCAAGTGGTATTTCTTAAGATTTTTTTTTTTTTGGAAACTCAATTAAACCAGTTTTGTATGCAAAATCATATTATAAATAAGCCATTTCAAGATATGCATATAGTGGGCATAAGATGTAATTTACACATTAATATTCACAGTCTAACCCAGCTACTTTAAACCACTGACAACCAGCTTTGCTTCTTTATTTATAGAATTTTCCTGGAAAGGATCAGCTTTCGCTGGGAAACTAAATGACTGTGTTCTAATCATGTTTCTGAGACCTCATTTCAAGAACTCAGAAAAGTCTCTGAAAAAAACTCTGTGAGATGACATTTCCATAAGTGAACTTGTAATGAATGCCTTTAATAAGGGTGATAGGTCTAAAAATAGTTATTTCATGTGAGTAACCAACAGTTACAGTATAAATCCTGAGCACTTATCCCATTTTTAGTTTCTATAAGGGTGATGGGAATAACAATACTAAATTGGTATATTCTTTCACATTGGTCTTGATTTAGCATGTCTATTTCTTCCTGGTACTATCTCTGTGTTAAAGGGCAATGTGAAAACTTCAGAGGAGGGACTCAAGGAAGGATAATTATTTTGTCCCATTACAGAAGTACTGTTCTTAGGGACATTTCATGCCTCAGTTTCTCTCTACCACTTTGAGCAATGGTGTGACTCATCTTGCGGGCGAAAATTTCTTTCTCAAGTTGCTGAGATTTCTATAAATATCACCATTGTAGTCTGCATTAGAAGGATCAAATCTCAAGGTCAGATTGAACTATAATATTTGTAGCTTTCTTACTTAAAAAAAACACATATAGACTGTATCTTATGGGACGAAATAAAACAATATTTTCAAATTGCCCCTGCCATTGTTTTATATCCGACCTGTATCTAACACAAAATGTGGAACAAACCAGATTCATTTCCAACTATGCAGATGGCTCATTATCCAGCTGTCTTAAAGATAGAAAAGATTAGTGAGCTTAAGTGTAGTGCTAGGAAGGAGCAAAAAACCTGGGAACCCAAAAAAGAGCCTAAAGCCAAATCTTTCTGCTCGTGGTACAAATCCTCCATTGGGAGAAAAGGTTAGGATATGGGATAAAGTTTGCCACATTATCCCAGGGGTCACTCAACATTCATTTCACTAATTCCATCCTTAGAGCATATGCATGTACACACACACACACACTCACCCCAATTCTTTGGCTCTTAAAATTGTAACAGAAGTAGAATTGCAAACCTAACCCAGGATACTTGGCTTGAAGCTTTTTTTTTTTTTTTTCCTCCATCTCTGTGAAACAGTATTTTCAGTACTTCATTAAAAGGAGGAGAACATGGCTTTGGCAATTTTCTATTTCCTATCTCCTACCCATCATCTGGTATCATTAATTCAGCTTCATGTGCCTGTATGTATTTTAAAAAGTCCTCATAAATACACATTACACCAAGTTTCGCCTTCTTAAGCAGCTGTTGTTTTAAAGTATGTTTGGTTTAGTGGTGTTAATGGTATAGGCACACTCTTGGCCGCACCTGTCTCCAGCTGGAAAACAGATTCATGTAATTCACATCACCTTTGTTGACAGGAAGGTCAGCAGCCTGAGCAATTTTATTTATTTATTCACTTACTCTTTATTTAGTTTTTTTTGCCTGGGAAGAATTGGGGATAGGGTGATGTTGACATATATATTTATTCATAGTGACTGAGTGACTCAAAGCATGCAGTTTGAGTTTTTAAAAGTTGAAATATATTTGCATATGACAGTTAAACATATCATTTATAATATATGATGTGACTCTACATAGAACAACTGTGAAATTTGGGAAAATTAGTATCGGGAGAAGCCAGCTTATGTTGTTCTACTTATAGTATCTTTTTTAAAACAGGTCTTAAAGGAGATTATAGATGTTAGGGTCAAAAAGCAATGTTGTTGAAAGAAGACTGACCACAGTTAAATAATACTTGGCATCTAGTGGTGTGCCAGCCTCTAGTCCTCCTGTGTGAACCTCAAGTTCTAAAGGCATACCCTAGGGTGGTAGTTTAGTCCCCTGCTGGTTTTCATAGGAAGATATAAGGAAGCGTTGGAAAAACATCACCTCCATGTGGAGACACAGAATGCCCTCTGGATCATCACCTCTCTGCTTACGCATGGTCTTTGTCGACAAGCTCAAACTGGATTTGGGAATCTTCACTGAGATTTTAATTAGTTGATGAGTGTCTCTCACTGGCCTTTATATTCTCTGTTCCAGATTCCTTCTGCCAGCAACACCAAGTCCTTTGTCAGAGCCAAAGCAGACTTTGCTCACTAAAGTAGCAGTGGCATCCCATGGTTCCAATTCAGTGTGACCAGAGACTTTTAGACCTCATGGTGTTGGGACACCTGGGTGGCTCAAGGGTTGAGTGTCTGTCTTTGGCTTAGGTTAGGATAGAGACCCGTATCAGGCTCCCTGCTGGGAGCCTACTTCTCCCTCTGCCTATGTCTCTGCATCTCTCTCTGTGTCTCTCATGAATACATAAATAAAATCTTAAAAAAAAAAGACCTCATGGTGTCCCATTCCTTAGGTCTAAATATTATACCAAAAATCAAAGACCCTTCTGGCCAAAAGGTAACAATCCACAGTTATGAATATCTGTATTCTTTTCCAAGTAGCACACTACAAGGCCTTAAACACCAGCTTTTCCTATATTGAACTCCGGGATCCAAGGAAAATGGCCCGGCCTTATCTGAATATAAGCTAATTTCCCCAAGATTTAGTAAATATTTTTTTATTGGAAGAGAATTGATGGAGTCTGCTTTTCCAAGTACTGCCTTATGAGGTCACAACTATGTTTGAGATGCATCCTCCCACTTGAAAACAAATCTGTCTTTAGCCAGTTTTTCGATTCTGCTTACTTTTTCAATCTCAACTCTGCTAATGCAGGTTTTCCCTTGCCCAGTCCTGGGGTTGTTTGGGCTCAAGTGAGTTGCTCATCAATACTTGTTCTGTGTCTCAAGTCTCACCCTGTTTTCTCATGGTGGATAAGCATTAAATGTCAGATGTGGAGGATAGTAAAATAAATGAAAGAAACCATTCCTTCCATTCCAACTATCTTTGCCAATAGGAATGGGAAAGAAAGAAACCGAAGCCCACCTGCACGTTGTGGACTGAATGGTGTCTCCTCAAAATTCATATGCTGAAGCTCTAATGTCCAAAATATGCACACACACATATAAGCATACACACACCTGCACATATACATACCATTGGTTCTGTTCCTCTGGAGAATGCTAATATATCTCAATATCCCATTCTGGCATTCTTGTTCCTATCTACTGAGTCTGGAAATGACATGTTAGAATTTTCCCACCAAGTTGGTGCTGAGAGATCTAATCCACGCAGATGGTTGAACTGGATGTTTATGGGGGAGACTTCATTCTACAGGTTAATTTTTATTTATGTAACTAAAAGTGGATGCTATTCCAACGAGCCCCATTTTAATTTCTATCACTGTTTCTAGGAGGCTTTTCTCCCCTACCTATCACCACCTGAGCTTAGGTGCAGTAATTATGCTGGAAAAGGCTGAGAGATAAATTAAGTGACATGATTATAGTACATCCTGGTCTGTCACTTCAGCATTTTTTTAAGAGGAGGGTGAAGGAGGTGAAGGACGCTCCTAGTTTTTTCCATTAGACTGTTTCGTTCACCTACCAGGACACCGGTACACATTCTCTATTAGTAGAATTCTAAAATTCATCTATAGAATCCTAAAATCAAACACAAGACTAATAATCATGTAGAAAATTGAGAATTTATCTTTTTCCCTTGCTAAGATTGGACAAAAAGGAGGACAAAAATTTCCTTTAAAGACAGGTTAAACAATTCAGTTTATGCACTATACTCTTAAAGCTTTAAAAAACTACTGTAGACATTGTCAAGTGTGATATGTAAGTATTTTTTTCCCTATGTTTTCTCCTCAGCACTGAACCTTGTTCTCTTTACTATATTTGTTAATATTGTTCATATTTCATAAAAATATTCTATTTTTTATCCAAGTAAATATTTGTATATAGGTTTGTATGGATGGAATACATAACTCTTCATATGTTGAAAAGTCGTAGACACTGAAAATTATTTTAAGAATTACAAAAGATACATAATGAATCCTTAACATATTATTCCCACATGCAGCATTTCTCTGCTATATCATTCAGATCACCTTGTCCCATGGGGGAACAAACCCATTCCCCTGAGGTTTTGTTGCATTCACTTTGCAATCGAAGGGGAAGAAATACTGTATATGCCAGTTAATCATCCCAGATGTAAGCACCAGCTGCACTCTCTGCTTTGTTTATGAGCATATTTTACTTCAGGTAAACACTGTAATTCTGGCAGAAAATTCTACTTGATGGATATGAATCCTGTTGTTATGTATTCATTATTTTTTAAGAACATTTGCATTTGTACAGAAAAGGATGCTAAATTAGAAGAAAGTAAACTTGAATTCACGTCTTGGCTCTGCCACCCTGATTCCAGGCAAGTTAATTAGTCTCATGTCCACATTTTAAAACTGGAATAATACTATTTACTTCACAGAGTCACTATAAAAAGTAAAAGAAATAACGTATGTGAAATTTTGCAATACCTGGACATAGCTTTTGCTCAGTTAATACTCTTTGACCCATTCTCTTCCATACAGAACGGGAGTCTAATATTTGCTTTATATTTTAAGTATACCATCAGGAAACAATATGGTAAAACCTCAAATACTCTTGAGGTACCTTAAAGGGGGGATACAAATATAAAGTATGTTTATTCGTGTGTGTGTGTGTGTGTGTGTGTGTGTGTATTTTGGCTACATTTTGTGTTAAGTCTATTCACCTTAGTTCCAGCTGGGCATCACCGTGAGGCATGGCTGCTTACTTCCTCCCATATGCCTGTCCCAGATTATAAGCCCAGTTCTAATCAGCGTGACAAATGTTAGTGGAAAGATATCAGAAGTGGCTGACATATAGTCAAGTCATTGTTCTGGGTGGAAATTAATGAATAACTGCCAGTTAATATCTTAATTCAACCCTGCTGACAGAATCCATACCCGCAGGAGAGTGCCAGCCAGCTGGAGTAAGCCCTCAGCTGAATAGAGGGTGAGTCATTGATTCATTTTCTCAGGTTTGGGCAGCAGGACTGCAACTCAGAAAACTAAACAAGAGGGAGGTTATGTCTGTCAGGAAAGTGGGCTGAGAAGAACGCAACTTGGAGATGCCTTTTTTTTTTTTTCCTATGGAAATTGAAAAATGTTCAAGAACGCTCAGCAAGGTAAAATTGTTTGGAGAGACATCCATTCATAAAACCAGGGTTCCATCTCACTTGGTCCAGTTACATTAAAGCAGGAAGAGCTCAGGGTCAGGTTCTTCAATGGGTACTTAGCTCTACTTGGGAGCATCACATATGCAAATCAGGTCCTCTCTGGCTACTTCTCCTTACCTGTTCCGTTGTTTAGGAGGACTTGATGGGGGAGGGGCAGGTTTCTATTCACAAATATGGAAAAGGATAAGAATAACACCATCAAATATTATAAATACTATACAGCTACTTCAAATTGATGTGGGAAGTGGGCAAAACTAACTTCTGAGTAACTTAGAAGAACTCCACTACTGTTTCTTAGTGGCCTCTCTGATGAAGCCAGAGAGAATTCAAGCCCCATGAGAAAGGAGCTGGTCTTATATCCATAAGGCCTCATGTAGCCCTTACCACCCCTCCTGCAGTTTCCCCCAATTACAGATTCACCTGCTTACCATTTTCATAGAGAAACCTGAGTACTTAGCATCTATATTATGATCATCAAAGTTTCTAATATCAGAGGTTTTAATCTCTGGATGGCTCAGCGGTTTAGTGCCTGCCTTCTACCCAGGGCTTGGTCCTGGGGTCCCGGAATCGAGTCCCACACTGGGCTCCCTGCGTGGAACCTACTTCTCCCTCTGTCTATGTCTCTGCCTCTCTCTCCCTGTCTCTCTCATGAATAAATAAATAAAATCTTTAAAAAAAAATCTCAATGCTAATTTACTTTTTTTCCCCTAGCTAATAGATTTGATTTTACCAGTGCACATGGGGAAATACACATACATGATTGGTCAACCAGATGAAACAAACAAAACAATAAATAAAACCAAGGCCTGAATGGAACTGCCCCATTTCTAATCTATGCTGCAAACACTGCAGGGGCTGGCCCAAACGCTCCCCTGAAACCAGCATTGTCCATGAAAGGTCCAGGAGGATAAATCACACCAGTGTGAGTAATATTGATGGGAAAAATCACCTAATTCAGTAAAGGGATACCTGAGTCATTGGGTATAAAAAAACAAAGGAAGAAAGGACATGACAATAAGAAAAGGTGTCTGCTTGATTGTAGTGGAAGAAAAAGGGAGAAAGAAGACACGACAGCAACCTTCTGGAGGATTATCCAGTATTTGTACAATGCAGTAATCTATTTTTTTCTAATCTTTTGTTTGCTTGCCACCATCATTGTTATAAATATCCAAGTAATGGTATAAAGAAGATCACCAGTGTACCTGCTTTCCTGAGACAGGCTCATTTTTTTTTTTTTTGTTATTCTAGCATAATTAATAACTTCTTGGTTTGGGTTATTGTCTCCTATGACGGTAAGTCCCAGGAGAGTTCGGGGGCTTATATTTTTTGATGGGCTCAGATGCTTCTGATAAATGTTTAGGGTTGTCTTTATGGAATATCTCTGTGGAATATGCAAGGGCTAACAACATTTGCACTGAGCTCATTCCAAGTCAGGCCCGCTGGCATGCTATAAATACTAACTCCTTTGGCCTACTCACAACAACCCCAGGAGATAATCTGTTATCTTTCCTATTTCACATGAGGACACTGAGGCAACTTGCCTAAAAGCACATAGCAAAAAATGTAGCATTTTCAAGATGTGAACTTGGGCCATCTGAATCTGGTGGCCTTCTTTAATTATTATATTCAAGTATTTGAAATTAAACTTGTTCTATCTCTTGATTATTCCTATTGATTGGAGTAATAATTTATTGATAAATTACACCAAAATTTTTACAAATATAACCACAATGACAGAAATGTACAATATTCATTCCTCTCTCTACACTGCCATTTCTATCACAAATTCATAATAGAAGCATGGGCTGGGAATGAAATGACCTAAATTACTTTTAATTTACCAATGAACAAAACTTAGGAAAGGAATATGACTAATAACAAACCAGATACTCACAATTCCCAGACACACTGTCCCCTGACCCACAGACTCCACCCTGGGAACTTTCAGCAACAAGATAAAGACCAGAAGGCCCTCAGAAATACAGTTCCATTTACTAGACAGAAAGGTGAATCCAAACAACCTTCATTGGGTCACTTTACTAAGACCATATCCTTTGGTCTAAAACTGAAGTCTTATGGATTCTTTTGAAACATATATTTAAACATATTTAAACATGAGACTCAATGTCTACAATTCTTATCAAGATTGATTATCTGACTTCCCTGAAGAGTATGGGAACTGTTATAGCAATAAGACATGACAGCTAACTGTTGGAGATATGACAAATAAAATTCAAAAGTACATGTAGACACATCTGAGCTCTACAGTGAAGAATGAGCAATGATGACACTGAGTAGCCATCACAGAAAGTATTTTATTCTGCATCTCCTGCCTAATATAATCCCTTAGAAGAGTTATATATGTAATTGCTTTATGAAATCTTAGTGGTTGCAGTTGGGAACCTTAGCTTTCTGTCTAATGATTTTTATGAAATGTAGGACACTTTCTGTTAATAATATCTTATATCTAGTAAGTCATCCATCCTGATTCTGGATGAAATATGATTTACTCTAAATGTGCCTAACAATATTTAAAAGAACCTGACAAATAAAATAGGTAGGATATGAAAAGGAAAACCTTTCTAATATATGATTGCCTGCATAGTGGCAAAACTCTAAATGAAAAACTCTAATTTCAATTACCTAAATGCATTATTTATACAATTTAAAACCAAATTTGTATTTGAAACACCTGGATTAGTCAATGAACTTTTGACATTATTTTTATGTGTGGAATTGCATAGATGCAGCCCGAATGGTTGTTAGTAAATGCTTACAAATGTGTCACTGGCAGGCTAGTGAAAGTTTTCTACCTCACATTTGCCTTCTATAAAATGAAGATGATATTAGACACATCATCTGTCTGTCAGGCACTCAGTCTGGCTTTAGAAAAGAGATAGAGAGCAATTTTGTTATAATTCTATGATAAAAAAATTATGTGACCAAGAAGAGCTGGGTGGAATTCTGCTTTTTAAGGATTAAAGTCTGCTAGAGAGAAATCTGTCAGGACTTTTCTGTTTTTATTCCCATTTCTATTTTCTGCACCTGAACTTAGTAATCCTTGGCATATTTTGGCAGAACTGAAGCTTTCTCCTCAGTTCCAACTTCCCCCTATTAACCTAAGATGAAATTCTATGAAGCTCTATGGAGAAAAAACACAGAATATAATGGAAAGCTTGCATTAGCTATCTTCTGCCTCAAGCTTCTGCTTAATGTTCCAAGGACAAGATAGGGAGTGACGTGGAACACCCACAGGGTAGGAAAACAAGATGTTGAGTACATGCACGTGTCTCATAATGGGATCTATAGAGACAGAAACCAGAACCTTCTTACTATTAGTTAATTTCCTGAAGCATCAACTTCCTAAAAATAACCTCAGGCTATCTCTTTGGCCAAATTCTTAGACCTGACGTCAGATACTATATTTAGGACAGTAGCTAGTAGGAAGATTTCATCTGCTCATTCAAAATTCCCGTTAACACACAGACAGGTGCTAGTAATAGAAATGAACGAGGACTGGAAAACCGTAGTCAATGGCTTGAAATTGCTGTAAATGAAGGGAGCAGAGCCATGCAGAAGTTAGAGCCATTAGTGTCCTGTTGCCATCAGGGAACTGGCTCGTTTTTCAGAAATTGACATAATACATACATACATACATACATACATACATACTCTTGTTTGGCGTTTAGCCAACTGGGCTTTCAGCAATAGAAATTTGGATTCATTTTAAAATAAATCACCATATTAGCAGTTATATTACCTGGCCTCCTAGGATACCCAGCAGATTTAAATCCAAAAGTAAAAGAATTAGAGTTAGGTAATTTTGATCATTATTACTAAATTATTTTTGTCTATGGGTTTAATGCTAATCCTTTGTATAAAACAATTTTAAACACTTGAAGAGAACTAAAGCTCCTTCACTATTCAGAGCAGAAAGATATATAGTAGAACACTGGAAACATTTGTTTTGTTAATTAGAGCCACCAGGTGATAAAGAATGCTTCTAGAGACATAGGCTCAGGGGTGAGTAATTGTTTTGGCATCAACCTAGGTTACTGCCAGAACAGTTCAGAATGTTATTTTCCCCCAATGACATTAAAGATCGAGGTCTAAAACGAGACACAATGACTAAGGGCTCTTTTCTTCTTTTACCCACAAGTTCTTTCTCTCATTTTCTTTCCTTCCTTCCTTCCCTCCTTCCTTCCTTTCCTTCGATTTAGTGGTTCTCTGATTGTTCTTTTGAATGCTGTCAATTCTATAATGAAAAGTGCTTACTCACAGTGAAATTTGAAAGAACTCTCTCAGAATTAGAGATTTGTCACTGGAGCTCGTTTTGATAGTGAAAGGCACATTCTGTTTACCATTTACCTAACTGGCCTGGTGAATTATGGACACGAGGCATTTGTTTTTCAAGGGAAAAGAAGGTGCAAAAACCTAGAGGAGAAAGGACTTTGACTTTCTTCCCATTGTCTTTTATTCTTAAAGAAACTTAGATCAAGCTAGCAATATCCTCAGAGACCTTCTGTCACCTACCTGCCTTGTGTTATCACAATATTTTTAAATGGCTGCCCTGTTAAGGACTCATGTAGAGTTACCACCAAAACCACCTCAGAGATCAGAGAGGTTAAATAATTGAGCTCCCATGGCTCACAAACAATAGAGCTGAGATTTGAACCCAGGTTTACAGGACTGCCAAGCCCTGCAGTCAACCACTGCATCATGGCTTTCCTAAAATGCCAAGGCACCAGCTTGTGAATCCTTTCTCATCATGCCTCGTTTTCAAGAATAGTTATCATGAACGAAAACCTCAGTCTGAATTCCTCACTCTGTTCCCCACATTCCCACTGCCATAGTAGGAATGCTAGTTAATAATGAAATGTTCCCAAGTTAATGGCACAGTAGGAAGCAACGTGGTTAATCTAGAAAGTGAATCTACACCTTACTGACAGGGAGGCTGTCTGCACCAGACTAAGTCATGTGGATCTTTACACCTTTAGAAATACATCTTCAATGAGAAAACTGAGATGACCATGTTTAATTTAGAAAGTTCATTCATATATAAACTAAGTGCTCATATTTAATACAAACACATTCTACCACAGTGCAGATTTATAATCGAGCAATTATATCATCTAGAATTATTTACTATAAAATATCATTTATTTAAAAATGCTTTAGGAGTTTCTCCCACTGAGACAAGCACTACGAAATAAAAAATGAACATGTCAGATAAAAATCCATTGTCATGGTCATCCATGCAATGAAATAAAACAAATAAGCAACAAACAAGTCAAAACAAGTGGTAGGAAGGAGACTGAACTGAGGGCCAGATTGGTTAAGGTAAGGCTGAAAGCAGAAAATTAAGGAGATGGTTCTAGAAACAGTGTAAAATGGTGCCTGGGTGGCTCAGTCAATTATGTGCCCAACTGTTGATTTTGGTTCAGGTCATGATCTCAGATCATGAGATTGAGTCCCGTGTGGGCTCTGAGCTCAGCAGGGTGTCTACTTGAGATTCTCTCTCTCTGCCCTGCCCTCTTTCCCTCCCTCAAATAAATAAATAAATTAAAAAAAAAAGTGTAGAGAATCAGAGTCAGAGAGAGTAACTGGTAAAAAGCCCTCAAGGTGGCACAGACCTTGGTGTATGCTGGGACCTGAGAAGAGAGTGAGGCTGAGCAAAGGTGGGAGCAAGCAGGATTTGGGGGTTAATATGGAGAACTGATGTGGCATGGCATGGAAGAGGATGAGAGAAATCTGGTTATGACATCAAGTTCAGATTTGAATGGTACATGCAATGAGAATCCACTGAATACTTAAGCGAGGGTCCCTTGTGATTTGATCTGCATTGTAAAATACGACTTTGCAGCTGTTTTGCAGAGAATGTGTTTTAAGAAGGGAAGAATGATAGCAAGGAGGCCAGGTAAGGGCTAGTGTAGGTGAGAGATGAAGATAGCTTGCATTAAGGTGTTATACATGAGGACAGAGAGAGATGAATGGATTTGAGATATATATTTTGAAGTAGAAGTAACAGAACTTGCTGATAGGTTGGATAAAGAAAGTAGAAGGAATAAAGGAATCAAGATTTTGATTGAGCTACTAGGTGGATAATGATGCCATTTGTGGAGAAGGGAAAGCCAATAAAGTACTTTCTAAGCATTTTAGGAGTCTGGATTTCAATAGCTAAAATAATTATAGCTACTGATTATTATTATTACATGCTTTATCAGATATTAAAAAAATACTATTTTAGTTAAACAATTTGCAGTCTTGTAGAGCAGCATTATAATGGCCATTTTGTACATGAGAAAATTGACATTCACAAAAATTAAGTAACTTTTTCAAGTCATCAGTCTGGGAATTAGTAGCAACCAGGTGTGTTTGGCTTGGAATTTGGATTCCAAACTTCTCAATGGTGTTTATGTGTATCTGGCTTTCAATTGTAGCTCCATGCCTATGTCAGTATCTGGCATAGACAGGTAGTATATTCTTAATACATATTTATTACCTAAATAAAAACAGGTGATTTTCCACTATGCCTTGATGCTTCTCAGATATTCCCAAATATAGTCCCTTCAAATCAACATATTAAGTAGTAATACTATTTAAGTAGATTCATAGGTCTTTTTAATGATTTTTTTTAATTTTTAAATTTCTTAAATGTAAATTCAATTTGCCAACATATAGTATAACACCCAGTGCTCATCCCACCAAGTGCCCTCCTTAGTGCCAGTCACCCAGTTATCCCATCCCCCAACCCACCTCCCCTTCCACATCCAACTGACTTATTTCAGGTCCTTTAAACTACTTTTCCCAGTTTGGACCACACAAAGCTCTCTATCACTAATGAACTACTCTAGTTATATTCCTATCTCTACATCCTTCCTGGAGAAAGAAAGCCTTAGGAGGAGCCATAAGAGTCTGAATTAGGACTCAGGTTCTTAAGAGTGCTATAGGGAGATCTAGGAAATACATGGTTAGAAGAAGGATTCCCTGGGTAGTTTAGGCACAGCTTCCACCTCTGCCAATACTTCCAGGTTCAAGGTCTCTGGACTTTGGTTTTATTATGGATCCAAGTCCCAGGTCTCTGGACCCTTGGTTTTATTATGGATCATCTCTAGTCTCAGGGTCATGAGCATCCTTACCCTACAGTGCACTCTCACAAGGAGGTACCACTTCACTGTCAGGGCTTGGGACACTCTAATAGCTCCAGTAAGTGTTCCTCTTCTGCAAGGAAACTTCCAAGCCTTACATTATTCCAACTACAGACTCTCAATTTCTGACATGCCATTCATCAACCAACTAGTGCTAAAAAGCTCTATTGAATGCACTACCTCTCAGGATACAAGCTGTTTCTACACCTCACTCCCAGTCAGATGACCAAAACAAAGGAATACTGGATATCAAGCAGATTCTTTGCTATTGTCCTTCACCTTAGCTGTAACACTAGCTTCCCTAAGAACACAGGCTCAGTGAGATCTACTACATGCTCATAAAAATATGCTTTATTCCAACTTGGATTTTAATCCTTTCCTTCCCTTACACAGTATCCAAATCCATAATTGTTCTTTGCCTTAATGTAGGCAATTACATGTCAGACTTGGAGAGGTCTACTTCAAGCTGTGGAAGACTTGCAGTAAACACAGTCCTGGAATAAGTCTGTTGCCTATAATCAGAGAAGCCTTGAGGAATACATTCCCCCCTTCCTCAAAAAGATAACACCTGGCCATCATCTCGCTACTTCTGCTTTACCTCCCACCTGTGAAGCTGGGTATATTTCCCAGTATCATTCCTCATAAATGCCATCTTCCTCAAGTTTCCTCTAAGGACACTTCCTCTGCCATTCATCCAAGGGCACCCAGCACTTGACACAACCAGTATGTCATCAGGGTTCTAACCCATAGCTATGGCTAAGATTATCAACTACATCATTTGAATCAACTGGTGATAGCACTGGGGACAGGTTTGTTTGTTTGTTGTTTGTTTGTTTGTACAATTAAAGAGCACACTTAGCTATCAATACTGATAACTCTGTGGTAGGCTTCACTACTGTCTGTGACATGAAACCATGCCTTCACTCAGCCTGGTTGCAGAAGGGGCTCAAGGGTAATCTAAGTGTCAGGTTCATCCAGAGGACTGTTTCTTTACCATCAGGAGAGAAAAGGCCACACATGATCAGAGCTCCTGTCTCTCAAAGAAATCCCTCAGCAACAACCTATTATTGACTTCCTATCTACCACTTTTCCATTCCCTCTGCTTGTCTTCCAATTGAGACTAGCTTGCTTGAGCCTTGGAGTAACTCCATGGCTTCTCATGCATGTCTTTGTTGAATCTGCCATCTGCTACTGTGGTGTTATGGACTACATGTTCATGCCTCTTCCCCCTAAATTCATATGCTTAAAATATAATCCCCAGTGGGATGGTATTCAAAGGTGGAGCCTCAGGGAAGTAATGAGGGTGGAGCCCCTGCAATGAGATCTTAGTATCACCAGTTAAATCACAGTCTAGGGGACAAGTTTCCTAATAAGAAAAGAGAGACTAAACCTTATTCTCTGTCTGCCATGGGAGGAAAAGCAAAAAAAGCAGCTGTCTGAAAGGAAGAGGACTCTCATCAGACCCTAAATTTGCTGGCACCCTGATCTAGGACTTCCCAGCCTTCAGGACTATGATAAATAAATACTTGTTCTTTAAGCCACCCAGTCTGTGGCATTTTTGTTTTAGCAGTCCAAATGGGTCCAGACATGCAGTAACCCAGTATCTGATTTTGTCAACATCCCTTGGTCTAATTTCCCAGGTTAAGTCTGGCACCCTGTCCAGATTCCTTCACCTTATGATCAGTGGTTTTGCAACTGCCAGTCCTATCTCAGCATGCTCATGAACCATAATGTCACTGAGATAAAATATCTAAAGCTTTTAGAGTAGAAACAAATTTTAGCTCTAAGCTTATCTTCTACATTTTACAGAAGATGTGAGTTACCCAACATCACAAAATAATAATGACTAGAACCAAAGTCTTTTGACTCATACAACTATGTCCTTTACACTACCCATGCCATCCCATTATTAGAAAACCGGTTCAGCAATGGAAGGAAATCCAAGGAGGATATACTATTAGAATTTGAGTTTGGGAAAGAATTATTCATCAACTTTCTATTCTGGGAAAGTCTACAAACATGGAAAAAGGATGATAAGCGCCAATATTTACAAAGAAATGCAACCAGGTATTTTCATCTTTAAAAGTTTCTGCAAACTTGTCAAACTAAATCCTGATGAGATGGGGAAAATTATTTTTTTCTCTTCTTTAAGGCCATTTAACTTAGAGACAAATTTCCACATTTCCTCTGTAATCTAAGAAGGAAAATACATAAAACATAGGTAATGTATTTGGAAGATTAATCAAGTGAAATGTCCCAACCCAGTGCATGTGAAGCAAAGCATTTCTTGTGGTTTAAAGTCTTCCAGAAGTTAAAAGCATACTTATCTGCCCCAAAGTTAAGGTACACTCTCAGAGTCAACTATCTGTGGCTACAAAGTCCTTCCCTATATGAGCACTTTTTTCCATGAGAATCATCTCTGCAGGGTTAGGAGCAGCATAGGCATCATTAGGAGCATGTTCACAGGTTTTTTAGTCTAGATCCCATGTATACATGAAGCAAATCAACAAAAGCAATAAAACTGAAACTCATATACTGTAATTTGATTCTTTTTTGGGTCAACTATGGTTGTCATGAACATTTTTGGTGGTTTTCAAGTCAAAATTTTCCATAGAATTCTGTATTTTCCTATCAGTTATGTTGCTACAAAATCCATGTCTGTACTTAAAATGTACACTTAATATATGGCCTTTATTTAACAGTTATATAAAATTTTACACTTGTGTTTTTCACTATCAGTTCTTATGCTGCTCCTTTAAGAGCTGCTCACAGAGACCTTAGAATTCTATCATTGATTTCCCCCAAAAAGATTAGTTTGGACCAATTGGATCCTAGCAAATCGTTTCCCTTGATGATAATCTACACAATTCTCAGTTAAATCTTCTCACCAACTTGTTGATTATAGACATTAGCAATAAGTTAAGAAACAAAACTCCATGAGGCCTGAGGTCACGATATGCTGTGCATGCAGGTAAAGAAACTCCTCTTCCCAAGACAGGTAAAGGATTGCGAAACTGTCAGAACTTTGAGTCATCAGCTAAGTCATCTTCAGGGTGACTGTCAGCCAGTATACCAGTTAAATAACAGTCTAGAGGACGAGTGGTTTTGACAGCCAGAGGACACCTGAGGATTCAGGACATTAAAAGTAGTTTGAGACACACTCCTTGCTCTGCAGTGCAGCACTTTCCTGCACAATGTCCAGAATCTCTTTCTCACCTTGGTCTAATGTGTGTTCACTAGTTTACTGAAAGATATTGAGTGCAGTTTTTCTTAGCTGAATGTTTCTTTCTTTTTTTTTTTTTAAGATTTTACTTATTTATTCATGAGAGACAGAGACAGAGAGAGAGGCAGAGACACAGGCAGAGGGAGAAGCAGGCTGCATGCAGGGAGCCTGATGTGGGACTCGATTCCAGGACTCCAGGATCACGCCCTGGGCTGAAGGCAGGCACTAAACCACTGAGCCACCCAGGGATGCCCTGAATGTTTCTTTCATTATGAGATGCCATTTTTGTGCTTAGAGCATAGATGCATAATGACTAAACTATCACCAAGTGGACTGTACACCCTGGTTTTCCCAGGACGGTCTCAATTTAAAGCCTGTTATCTCAGGAGAATTGTTAAGATCTTCCCCTTTCCTTCACCAGTATGAATGATACATTATATTGTCTCATATCCTACTACAAATGACCAGTGAGGTAGAATCCTTCTATCAAGTATTAGTCACACCACAATTTGATCATCGAAAATGTTTTCCTTTCAATGATTAATTTTGATTGAGGTCTCTTTCCAGATGGGCTTGTAGCAGCTATGTTCCTCTAGAGCTTCTTTTCTGGTTCCACATTATCATCCTAGGCTTCAGCCATACAGAATGAAGCCTACATAATTCCATTTCACCTTTGATGCTTTTAACCAAGTGAAAAAAATTGTAAGTGATGGTAATCAATGTAAATCTGGCCATCGTTTGGATCATCTCAGCCCAGATTATACTTGGAAGAGATATGAGTCTGATGACTAAAAATAAAGAACATTCACATTTTTACAGTGATCTATAAAAAATGCCAAAAAGTATAGCTTTTATTACATGTAGTGCAGTATTCTTTCCCACCTCCCTCACACATAGTATTTTTCCCCCAGACGCTCAGTAAGGAAAAGATTGTCTTCACGGGATTTCATCTTTGCCTATTTCACAGTACCAAAAATTAAAGCAATTTCAGCTGTTTGCCAAAAGAATGCTATTGTAATCAGAGATTTTTCATTAAAAAGATTATCGAATAACTTTAATAAAACTAGTAAGAATTGTGTCCATGTTAAGGATTGACAGAACCAGAAAAACAGGATAGCATAGTTGTTAGAACAAGACCTAAGCAATGATTTGAAGGAAGCATGTAGTCAAGTGGGTGAGAAAGGAGAGGGAGTACTATGGAATCAGTACCTTCCAAAACTGCTAGAAGACAGCAAAGACATCTCCTCCTCTGCCACACACACCTCTGAGAGATAGGTGTCATCTCTATTTTTCAGTTAAGAAAACTGAGACCAGAGAAATTTTCCATAGTCCAAGCTACACAGCCTCAAAAGGGACATAAAATGACAGTTGAGTTCTCAGGGTGATGAATATCTGAGTTGGAAGACAGGTAGATTCTCTCTCTTTCTCTCTCTCTCTCTCTCTCTCTCTCTGTTATCTTTAATGGATGAACAGTTTCTGAAGAAGCTGAAAGTACATACTGTATCCAGGTGTGTGTGTAATAAAATTTGTTCAAATTCTCTTTCTTAGAATCCAAAGTCAGTATAGGGTTCCTTCATAACATTCTTCACTTGCCTTCTTAATAACCATGGTTTTATTTCCTTCAACTGAAAAACAGCAGAATTTTACAAATTAATCAAGGTAATATACCTAGGAAGTAGCCTCAAACTGAAGAAACTTCTCATTTACATGGGACAGTCACCTATAAATCACGATGTTAATAGAGAACATTACAGCAACCTACAAGGCAAAAGAGAAAGGATGCAAGGACATAATTAGAAAAACTTGCATTACAAAAGTCCTTCTTTATGACCAAGGGCACAATTTGACACTGGTCTATTGTAATCCATGTCATGGGGCTGAGGTTTTTTTTTTAAAGATCTTATTTATTTATTTATGAGTAACACAGAGACAGAGATATAGGCAGAAGGAGAAGCAGGGTCCCTGTGGGTGGTCTGATATAGGACTCAATCCCAGGACCCTGGGATCATGTCCTGAGCTGAAGGCAGACACCCAACCAATGAGCCATCCAGGTGTCCTAGAGCTGAGTTTTGACTGAAAGTTGCTGAATCTCAAAGGACAATTCTAGTGATGATGAGATACTGGACTTGAACATTTTTAGTTAATCTCGGTGGTCTGACATAGGCAATTAGTCCTTAAATATCTTTTTGTATCAGACCTTAGGTCCCTTTTGAATAATAATAATTTTAATGAGAGTAGAGATACTTTAATATCTGCTTATTGACAAAATGGCATAAGTGCCTGTGCACTCAGAAACCATTTGCAGAAACTCCAAAGTCTAGAAGGTGAGAACTACTAGGGAAGATCATATTCTATAATTACAGCTCAATCTTATGACTATTTTTGACAATTTGTCCAAGAGCATCTGGTTCTCTTTTGAGGATTGTATAACTATGTTAATAGCTTTTAAAACCCATGTTCTGGTTTCCATACTATTTGCCTAACATCCAGTATTTAATCTATTTTTCATCTCCAGAAAGTCTTTTGCAACTTCTTGATTCATATCTTAATTGTTTTTCATTGTATTTTGTTTTCCTCTCATCTCTTAGAGCATATCAAGTCTACACACCAATATGGATCACTGGATACAAAATTGGAGCATTCTAGAGCTAACAAGAATTTCCTAAGATCATTAGTTGTATCATCTATTACAACTTGCTCATTTTAGAGATGAGTGAATTGAGGCTCAGAGAGGATATATGACTTTTTTTTGACATTGTATACATAGTGAGTGGTTGAGTAGACTTCATAAGCTAGTGTTCTTTCTCCCATGTCAATGGATATAAACAGCACTAACCATACCATAATATTTACTTAGGTGGAGGCTGTCTAGAACATTGTCCAGAGCATGGACTCTGGAATCAGATTGCTAGAGTTCAAATCCTAGCTACACACCCTGATATTTCTGTTACCTTGGTCATCTCTAGACTATAGAAAAATCTTATATATTATTTACCAATAATATTTCAATAAATCTTTATTGACCACTTGCTATAGGCCAGGCTCTGCCAGGTGCTAGGAATGCCAGGAGAAAGAGTCATGATACCAGTCCTTAGAGAGTCAGGTATCCAAAAAAAAATCACAATAATGGATGAGAGATGACATAAATAGGTGTGCCAGAAGAATAGCAGCCTTGGAGAGAAAAGGAAAGCAGCCCAGTTCACTTGGGCAGGTTAAGGGTGCTTCATGAGAAAGCAGCACTAGATTAGAGCCCCCCCAATGAATATCATCCCAGGTTTCAGTGTTGTCTCTGACACAGAACAGCATATAAGGACATGTTTGTGAAACGAATGAATGGAATTTGTCTTCCCTGAGCCCGAATAGAGGAAAATAAACACTTAAGAGAAATACAGGAAGAAAGCACTTCTTTCTGTGTGATGGACTCTTGAACTCCTTAGAAAGAGTTCTCACTTACCCAGGCAAAAACCATTTATTGAACTCTCCATGAGGCTGTCAGATTGTATGAGGCAGCAGAACCTCCAGCACGTCTAATGCATATAATGCTGGGAATTCATATAAAGCCAAATAAAACTAGCTCCCCCCAAATTTGAGGTCTGAAGAAATATTTCTTAATATAATTTTCAGGGGTGCCTATCTGGCTCAGTTGGTAAAGCATGAGAGTCTCAATCTCAGAGTCATGAGTTCAAACCCCACGTTGGGCATGGCGTCTTTTTAAAAAAATACCTACCTACGTATATGTTTTGAAAGTATATATTTATACTTTTCAAAACCTAGATGATCATATCTACTCAGTTGTAAGATAAACCCAAGGAAGACCTCTTCCTGTTGCATTGAACAATACCCCTGAAATACCTTTCTTCAGACAATTAAGCAGACTCTGCTCTGAAGAAAGGTTTGGTGTGACATGCACACCTCCTGCCAAGCAAATTCTAAGGCAGATGCATGAGTGGACTTGAAATATCTCAGAAAGGACCTTTCCCTTTTAAAAGGTCACTGCACAAAACACAATAAAACTGTCTACTAGAGCATGCTCTTCTTCCAACTGACATGCTTCAAAAGTGCATGAACCGAGAGGCTTCTTTGTGCTCTACACCTGCCTAAGAGGCTTTCAGAATTTCACATCCTCTTGGGTACTCATATGTCTGTCATGTAATATTTTCCGGCAACTCTGTTCTCTCCTCCGCAACCTCCTCTTGTTACTGTTTTGACTAGATTTTATTTTTTACGTCTTCCTGTGATTTACATTTTAATATTACACAACATGGAATGTGGCTCCTATTTCTCACCAGTGACAGAGGCATTTACCCCCCTCCCTTCTATATAGCAAGACTAGCCACGAGCTAGTCACCTAGCCAACAGCTACTTAGGCCTCTTTCCTCTACTAGCCTATTTGCAGGCATTCACCAGAATTGAATGCACTGAAATGTGACTTTCCTATTTGTGACAGGAAAAAAGAAAGTAAGTCAGCAAACAACAGATGACTGGGGACTTAAGTTTGCTGTAATTCATGGTCACCTACAGTGCTTGTTTTAGTATATGTGCTGCCAAAGCAAGCACAACAGTGCTAGCTTTGAAATGCCACCAGTAAAAGGGCATATGGTATACAATGCTGTTATGTAACAAACTAGCGTAATGGTTAATATCTATTTTTACAGATCACAAGAAAAAGGGAGCAAATCTGGAATTGTCTGTAGTTACTATAGTGTCTTGGCGGGAAATGTGTACATATCAGGTAAGTAGAGAAAGCTTAGAAACAAAAGTGACCACAAAATAATATGTTGAAAAATAAGTGTGTGGGGTAAGAGGAATTCCAGGGATCAGCAGTGTATTATACTCTCAGAAGTAATCAGAAGTAAGTACATTAGTAATTGATCACAGGGCTAGAGCTTTAAGAAAGTGTTTTAAATACTAAGAACAAAAGAAAACAAAATCAAAACCAAACAAAACACAAAGGAATGAGAGTCCATTCACTTATTTATAGATGTAGTGATGCTTTGGGTAAGTAATTACTGTGATTTAGGAAGAGTGTATATTTCTGCCTCCATAATATTTATCTATTAAATATTTATATTCTAAATATTTATATATTAAACTTATTAATATACTTACATTACATATTATTTATACAACATAAGTATATAGCAGGATAAAAAGGGCATAGCAACGAGAGGTAGGCTTTGTGATGGTAGAGATGCAGGTAGAAGATTGGAAGAGGCTGTTAGTAAGAATAGGCAAGGAAGCCACAGTCCAAAATACGCTATATTGTGACAGCAAAATTGATGATGATGAATATATACAAAGGAATCTCAGGAGGCCTAAGGGCAGAATTGAAAGGCATGACTGAAGGTAGAACTCAATACGAGTTCTGTAAATGAAAACAGTTATGTTTACTGCTGTCTTCTTCAGTACATAGTCTCCATTTTGGATCCCAGGAAACAAAGAGCTGGATCAATCATCTTAAGCAAATAAAAAAAAATCATGATAATGATAATAATCCAATATAGAAATCCAAAACCAAAGAAAAATCATTGACAGTTTTCAAAAAAAAAAAAAAAAAACCCTGAAAAAATTCCCAAGAGAAAAAAAAAAAAAGATTTAATTATATTTTGGCACCTAAGAATAACAGTTTTCTCATTCTCTCATGGCAATGAGCCATTGATGCCAAATCATATCTCTTTGCCCTCACGGGATAAACCGATCACCCTCTTTTCTGCTTCACTATCCCGGTACTCACACTCAGGATAGACACTGTAAGGATAAACATTAATAAGAGCAAAAGAAAACCACTTTTTTTTTTTTTTTTTTTTTTGCTTTACCAACCAGACAATCAAGCATATCATATGTATCAGGCAATCTTTATGGATAAAGACTAAGGCAAGCTGAAAAACAGACAATTTAAGAAACAGAAAGCAGGAAAAAACAAACAAACCTTGGTGAACTTAGACAAATTGCTGAAGCTATTACAACTAAAAAATGCAAACAAAAGCCTTTCAAAGAGAATTAAAATAGAACAAGAAAGAGTACTTAAAAACTAAAGCACGGTTGTTGAAATAAACCAAAACAGTAGAAACACTAAAGGGACAGCCAAGGACCTTTCACAAAAAAAGACTAACTTCAGAGGACAGAAATTATGAGAGAATATAAATCTGGAGGATCCATGTATTAGGAGCCCCAGAAAGAGACGACAGAAAATGAAAGGGATGAGTCATTAAAGAAAGCATAGAAATAGACTTCCCTTAACTGAGAAAAGCCACACATCTAGAGACAAGGAAGTCTCACTGAATGCAGATCATAACAAATGCAAAAAAGATTCTCGGGGTGTCATTGAAAACATAAAATCAAGTAAAATAATGAGATTACCTTAAAAGTTTTTAGAGAGAAAGAGGAGGAATAAGTCTCAGCCTGGTACTTACGTTCAATGACAATAGAACAGAGCTTTTAAGGTTCAAAAGGAAAACTATTTTCAACCTAGAATTCTATATTCAGCCAAAATATCATACAAATATGAGTCTGTGCAAGAACTAGAATATTTACCTCCTATATTTTTTAAGGAAATTACTTTATGATGTTTTATAATGAAATGAGAGGATAAGCTAAGAAATACAAAGATAGTGAAGCAGCAGCTTTAACCGAACAGAACTTGAGAAGTCAGCTGTGCATAGGTCTAGGGTTGTGAGCCCAGTGTGGAGCAGGAAGGAGGTGGACTCAGAGGAAGATTCCCGGGAGTCAGGGAAGACAGATCAAAGAGACTAAACAAAGTGAAAGAGGGTAAAAAGTAAGACATAAAAGATGATAAAAGATGATTGAATGAATAAAAGAAATGAGGCTTAATTTTAAGCAAATGACTAAAGAAAAAAATCTATTTGAACTTGAATTCTAGGAATCTATTCCATGAACTAGAGGTCATGACATTGGATCTTTCAAGTAAAAAAAAGAGAAGTTGAAGCCCAACATAGTTCTTTGTCCTAATGTTAAATGATATTTATGTGGTCATAATAATGTTAATTATTATGAGCTGTTTATTATTCTACTTTTAAAATTAACCTTTGGACAAAGACATGGTTGTATTTTTGGCATAAAGTGAAAAACAGAGTGGTTGACAGAAGTAGGACGCAAAATAAGGTAGAAAACGTTGGGGCAAGTTTAAGCAACGAAAATCCTCATTGTATCTCATGGGCAATAAGAGAGGATTGCAAGTTCTCACAGTAAGAAAACAACTTTAAGGATTTTACTTAAATCCTACAATTATGTTTGAGTTTGATTAACAGAAGAAGATGACGACGACGACAACGACAACAAAGAGGAGGATGTGGAGGAGGAGGAAATCAGCAAAATTTTCAACTTTCACATGGCAGAATGAATTTACTAAATCTGATCTTTTACTAAATCTGATGAGTTTTCAGTTCTGTACCAGATTGTCTAAAGGAAGAATCAATAAAAATTTTAAATAAAAAAAATTTGAAAGATACTTCTAGGGAATAAGCATGAAATTGGGGAAGGTGGAGCAAGAGACTTGTTTCTTCTCATCAGCAGTGCTTACTGTGCATCCTGGCATGTGTGCCCTACATAAAGTATGTATCGGTACATAGTACTCTGATAACAAATAAATATGTACTTGTGTGTATAATACTTTCCATAGTAATCACTGAGTGTTTTCCATGTGCAACACAGGTACTGGGTAAAGCAGGATCCCTTATTTATTATATAGGCTGTTCTATATAGGGTTATTTATATGTATATACTCTTTATATATAAGCATTTCTCTTGAATTGCAGTTTTCAGTTCCTGAAGTTTTTCTTCTTCTTTATCAAATATTACCACTAGCAATCAAGTAATCAAGGTTAAATATAGTCCTTCCCTGTGTTTAATGCAAAAACTCTAGAGAGGTATAAATACTGGGAACTTGAGAATGCAGTGTCATTCACTAAAAGTAGGCTAAACAGCTCACAAAAGGCAGGGTGAGGAGCCATAATGATATTTTGCTTACCTCGTTATTTCAATAAGGTCTTTTATCTTCCTAGACTTTTAGTTTTAGAACCCAGTAAGTACTTTGCTTATACTTACACAGAAAAAGTAAAAAGTTCAAAAAGACTGAACTGACACTTAACCCAATGACCTAGAGGACAGGGCATGTTTATCAAACAAGTCTCTTGAAGTTGGAAGTTTAAGAAACATAGAGGGTCCGGGTAGGGAGTGGTAAAAGTCTCTGACCATGAAACATCTCACTCAACTGTCTTGATGTATTTTGTTTTGACAAATTCACACCCAGTGGCCCATATTAATGAGGTGGCGATTAAATCACAAGACTAGTCAGAAGCTGAAGGATGATTTTAGGACAAATGTTTACCGTTCCAGGCCATGTGCAAACCTTTGAACCTTTGTGAAGTTCAAACATGTAAGACTCAGTGTAAAGCATCAGGCCATTTTCCAGTACAGAGCTCAATACAAAATAAATAAATGGCAAAATAAAATCAATAACTGATAAGTACAATGTCATTACATAGTTACAGCTTCAGAATTCCAGATTACCTTAATCTTTGCATGTAGACACACTCTCTCCTTAAAGAGATCAAGTTTTATAAGATATAAGTGTTTATCATATTGGATTAGGAAAAAAAGATCACATTCATCATGGATCAAAGGTAATCTGATTATTATGATTTTTGTCATCTTTAGTTTTTTTTAAAGATTTTATTTATTTATTAATGATAGACAGAGAGAGAGAGAGAGAGAGAGAGAGAGAGAGAGAGGCAGAGACACAGGCAGAGGGAGAAGCAGGCTCCAAGCAGGGAGCCTGATGTGGGACTCGATCCCAGGTCTCCAGGCATCACACCCTAGACTGAAGGTGGTGCTAAACCACTGAGCCACCCGGGCTGCCCTGTCATCTTTATTTTGAAGAAGGTGATGTCTTTGAAGATGGGTATCTGAAAACTACATTTGTGATCCTTTGTATACGTCTACTTGTGTTAGGAGATAGGATAAGATTCTGGAATCATTCTATTAATACTCCCAGGAGGTATTAGAAGCTGGTATATTCACTTATTCGAAAAACTACCTGTATTCCCCAAATCATTTTATAATATCTTTATAATCTCCAAAAAAGGAGAGTCAAGTCTTGTTGTTGTTGTTTTTACTTCTTTGGGATTTCTTTCTTTCATCTGTCCATCCTTCTTTCTTTCCTTCCTACCTTTTCTCTTCCTTTCCTTCCTTCCTTCCTGCCTGTCTGCCTGCCTTTCTTTTTCAAATAAGCTTTACTTTCATTACAATTTGCATTAATATCAGGGGCTGAGAACACTATTATTTCCACTGATTCTCACAAACCTGCCTCTTTCGTCATTTTGGGAAATGTAGTAAAGAAAGACAAGTGTTTTCAATACCAGACGGCTGCAATGAGTTGATTTGCAGGATTTAAAAATAAAGAATATGATTAAACAAATGTGAACTTAGACAAAGAAACTACACATGTTTGATTTGAGCATTTGGAAATACCCCAGCTGCCTATAAGGATTATGTGGAAGTAATCTTAAGGCTACAGGGCCGAAATGTGATTAAGAGTGGATGAATTAATACTTGGTAGACAAAAGCCCAATCAATTGTAATGTTTCCTTTTAGAGAGAGAGGGAGTTGGTCAACAAAAGCATAGAAAAAGGAAAGGCAGGATACAAACCCTGTATTGTCCAAATTGGTTGTAAGGACTATTGCAGTATAGTTTTCTTGGCAAGGCCAGCCTTGTAGAGGAGAGTATGTTAAAACCATCTTATTTGGAAGATAAACATAAGATCAACTCATTCCCATTGTTTTGAATCCATAGTCTCTAGCAACTTTCAGAAAACTTGGCATCCTTTGTCATTCATCTGTAGGAAGAGAATGAATTGGTCAGGCCAACTCATGTTCTCATCAGGCAGATGCAGTTCTCATTATAAGCTGATAATTTGGCACTCTGATTATAACTTAAATTCCCATGCTGCTTGTCTAAAGGGAGAAGGATTCTGTGAACTGTTATTGACTTGAGCACCACAACCTACTTAACAGTTATATTTATAACTGTAAATATAAACCTTGGCATTCTGGTTTGTATTTAATACAATATGTGAACTATGTTCACATATATCTCATTCTGAAAGATGGAACCCACCTCTACCTGGTCCGCTAACAAAATTATAGTTCTTAGCCTATGGTTGAGGGAATATGACCTTGTATCATGTCATCAAGAAAAACACCACCATGTGGTCTATCTGGATAGCCAATACCCAAGTCTTCCTTCTAGTCTCTTAGTATACCTTTGAGGTAAAGATATATGGAAGAAGTATTTTAAAAGAGCCAAATGAGCACATAGTTATTCAGAGAAAGAAAATGTGTCAAAATATGTAGTATGCCTTCTCGGGGGCTTTGTGACAAGGGAGGAGGGAGGGAAGAGAAAATATGGAATCAGATTATGTAATCTGCCAAATGTAGTTATAGTAACTTTAGGTTCTTCTATATTTGTCTTCTGAGAAATGCTTTCCCTTACTGTAATCTCTAAAACAGTAACTAGATTTTCAATGGAATTACATATGAAAAAGTAGAGTGGGGATAGAGCTTAGTCAAGCCACTATAATACATCTTTTATAATGATAGATTATATTGATACCCAGGGGAAAATGACTTAATTTTGAATGGAGCTGGCCAGCTAATTCTTGCAATTAGCTTATTAAATAGATGTTGAAATACATTGTATATAGAAACAGATTTTCTTCTCAGAGTTCAAATACTACCCACAAAAATATTTGCCTCATAACTATTATAGATTGTGTCTTTATTCAAAACTTTTGAGGAAGAATAACAACATTCCAGCCAGCTAGTCCAAAACATGGAAGTTAAGGCTGCATTTAGAAATAAATCTGCTTTGCAGAATTAGACCTATAAATACAGAGAACAAACTGATGGTTGCCAGAGTGATAGGGATGGAGGGATGGGGAAAATGGGTGAAGGGGAGTGGAAACTACAGGCTTCTAGTTATGGAATGAATAGGTCATGGGAATAAAAGGCACAGCATTAGGAATATAGTGATTAAGGAATGATATTGTAATAGTGATATATTAGGACATATGATAGCTACACTTGTGGGCAACATAGCATTATGTACAAATCACTTTGTTGTATATCTGAATCTAATTTAACATTTTGTGTCAACTATACTAAAAATAAATATAAAACTAATAATAATTAAAAAATGAAATGTTTTCTTTGTAACAGAAATGGTTGCTTTTGAGACCAGAAATACCATAGTATTGACCCAAAAAATAGCAATAGTCCCAACCACCTCAGCACAATAACTAGCAGATAAACCAGAGGATAGGATGGAACTTCCAAAATATAGCCAAATTTTCTCTGGTTTTATGTTTTACTTCAAATGTCATCATCTAAATGCTTTTAAAAACCATATATTTTTAATCCATATGTTCATATAGCCATAGAGCTTAAAGCTTTTGTTAGTGACTGTTGGCTGCACCTATCTATCCCTTTGACCTATTCTTAATATATTTATTGTCACATGCAATTGACCTTTTATTCAATAAGGATTCATTCTTTCATAGTGTGAGGTGAACATTTTGGCCAACACCCTTGGGCATCCCAAGGCAAAGACAGTGACCACTGCATTCAAAGAATTCATAGTCAGATGACTTGCTCTAATTACACCCAACATGCAGTGTGGTGTTTTATTGGACCACTGGACATAGAGTAATGCCATTGGATTTACCTCATGTTTCTACAGTATTTTCATTAGAAACATCTGTACATCCCATAGTATACAATACAGTAGTAGGCCAAAGGAAGCCCTTCAACAGTTCTTGATGTCTGATTAAGGGATGAAACATCATCTTGAAATTTAACTGGAATCATGTACAGCAAGCCTGGCCATATTTAGGGTATGTAATATGTAGCATTGTAACTTTCTTTTTTAAATATTTTATTTATTTATTCATGAGAGACACACCAGAGAGAGAGGTAGAGACATAGGCAGAGAGAGAAGCAGGCTCCTCACAGGGAGCCCGATGTGGGACTCCATCCTGCGACTGGGATAGTGCCCTGAGCCAAAGGCAGACGCTCAACCGCTGAGCCACCCAGGCGTCCCACATTGTAACTTTCAATATTAACTTTTATCAATCAATTTTTATAATTAGTCAATGCTACATTTGGAATAAGAAAAATAACCAATAAAAATTAGATAAATGAAAGTTAAGAAAAACCTGGTGAAAGTTTCAAGTATGTTTGTGCTGTTCCACAAACAACATAGATGCAGTAATTGTCACAGCATTTAAAAAACATTCAGCTCAATGTAGAAAAAAATTCCTCAGCAGCCTGAGAAAGTGAACTTCTACTCATCATGGTTCCTCATAATTCTTTTTTGCTCATGGATCTCACCTACTAGAAACTGTTATAACAACAGAGATGCTATAAAAGCCCCTTGCAATTCACCTTTAATCTTTGACCCTTGTTATGTCTGTCACTTTTAATACATGTGGTCTCTCCATGGTATTAGCTGACATGTTTGATAACTAAACATATCATGTCAGAGGCCACCCAGTAGCTTTCATGATGAAAAGAGGCTTTTTTCATCAAAAACATAACCCCCTCAGCCTGGTTATTCAGTTCAGCTCTAAAGCTGCAATTGTTACACAAAGCTGAGCTGCTGAGTGACCAAATGTTACAGCTGTATTCAGAATTCCTGGGGACACTGCCTATTAATTCTATCCTCAAGCCATAGCTACTAGTGAAAATATTATTTTATTCACTTATTCTTTCACTCATTCAACATATGTTTGCAAAGTCTTCAAGGCATAACGCTAATCTTTGAGGACTCATGGCAAACAAAATGAAATGGACACTGCCCTTACATATCTTTTGGTCAATTATGTACATTCAGCAGCCACAGACTATCATTTCTATAGTCAATCTAGTCAACGAAGTAATCTCTATCACCTAGCCATTAAGGAGTCTCCAAAAATGGATCAGCATTAATCAATTCCTATGTTTCTATCATTTAGTCTTATGTACTTTAACCAAAGAGTGGTTATCTCCTTTTAAAGAAATTTGTTCTGTGTTTATTGCCAAGGTTTTCTGTGTACATACATGTCTGTGTCTTGGGAGAGCAGTACAGCTATCCACGTCAGCCAAATCTAATGTAGGGATCCATATGGTGACAGAAGCAGCGACCTTACTTTTTTCAACTTTAATACAAACATCTATGGCAAACCCCAGTTCTCCTCAGAATATCCATAATGAGTATGTAATCCATAGAAATAGGATGTAACAAAACCAATAAAAATTATGACAAATTGACTATGGTTTAATTTTTTCATTTTTGTGTTAGCCTGTAAGAGACACCTCTCTGCTATGCACAAAAGCAAATAAGCAAAGTGTTTTTTCCCCCATATGTCTAAATTCAAGACAAACTTGAATTGATTTTTGTTTATCTACTCAAAATTAAATTTTTGGACCACAAACTTGCTAAAATTATAGATTCTTAAATCTATATACAAGGTGAATAATTCCTATTCTGTTTTTATAGATTTGAAAGTGTAAAACAGAACTTGAATTAGCTGTATAGCTAAAGTTAATGAAATACCCGACCATGTGGCTATTACAGAGATGGAAACTGAAATTCTATTTTTATTTTGGGCTTCTCTCCTGTTTTCCAGACCTTTTTGCATCTCACTATCTACTCTGTCTGTATATCCTACAGACAACTCAGTATCTCAAAGCCACTTGCATTCCCTTGATGAGAACTGCCCTTTTTTAAAAATAGAGCTACCTATGACCCAGCAATTGCACTGCTGGGGACTTACCCCAAAGATACAGATGCAGTGAAATGCCGGAACACCTGCACCCCAATGTTTACAGCAGCAAAGTCCACAATAGCCAAACTGTGGAAGGAGCCTCGGTGTCCATTGAGAGATGAATGGATAAAGAAGATGTGGTCTATGTATACAATGGAATATTACTCAGCCATTAGAAATGACAAATACCCACCATTTGCTTCGACGTGGATGGAACTGGAGGGTATTATGCTGAGTGAAGTAAGTCAATTGGAGAAGGACAAACATTATATGGTTTCACTCATACGGGGAATATAAAAAATAGTGAAAGGGAATAAAGGGGAAAGGAGAGAAAATGAATGAAAATATCAGTGAGGATTACAGAACATGAGAGACTCCCAACTCTGGGAAACGAACAAGGGGTAGTGGAAGGGGAGGTGGGTGGGGGGACAAGGTGACTGGGTGACGGGCACTGAGGTGCTTTGGATGAGGTCACTTTGGATGAGCACTGGGTGTTATGCTATATGTTGGCAAATTGAACTCCAATAATAATAATAAAAAAAAGAACTGCTCTTTTTCATGAGTATCATTTTCTTTAAAGATACCAAGATACAAAAAAAAAAAAAAAATAAAGATACCAAGATACAGAAATCAGGGTACCATACTGAGTCTTCTCAGTCCAATAAATTCTACTCTTTTAATATCTCTTCAGGCTGACCATTTCTCTACCTCCCCATTGTAAACATGTACATCTCTTTCTTTAATTTTAAATCCTAGGTTGTAAAGATCAGGTCTAAACCATGTGATATGCTATAAAACAGTTCATAGGTCCTGATATTTGCTTCTGAACACCAACCCCCCAGCACCCCACACACAAATGTCCCAACATTCTTCCTTTCACACCCTGTGCTCTTGGGAACAGGAGATCTTTTTGCAACTCCTAAACACTTCATTATCTCTATCCCTTGAGGCTTTCACACCTACATTTTCCTTTCCCTTTCACCTGGCCAAGATTGCTGGCAAGTCAAGTTTGCTGCTCAAGCATTGTTCTTTAGGAAACTTCCTTACCCTCTCTTCCCCACCATTGCTAAACTGTTTAGGTTAAAGGTCCTTTCTCTGAGGTCCTACAGCACCTTGTGTCTATCAATATCACAGCAAGTAACATCCTGTGCTATAGGATCAGGTTACCTATCTATCTCCTAACATAAGACAATGAACTTTTCCTGAGTCCCTGGCTCCCTACAGCAGATATTTGACCTAGCAGAAGATACTACACATCACTGGTAGTCAATATATACATTTTAAAATAAATAAACAAATGCATTCTTTTAAATCACTTCTAGAAAATACTCTTTACAACCATTTAAAAAAAAAAAGAGGAGCAAATGTTTAGGTGACTAAAAACATAAGGGTAGCTCCTGCTTTCATTGGCATCTTTGCCATAAACCATGAAACTGGATTTTACAATGGAGAACATGGAGGCATTTCCTATTAGACTTTCCAATAGAATTATAACCTCCCATAGCATCTTATCTTCAAACAAAACCACTAGAATATAATACTCATGAAAGAATATAATACTCATGAAAGAATATAATACTCCTAGAGTTGTATGGATTCAGCCACTCCCTAAGTGCCCAGAAATCTACCCACATTTGCTCCTCTGGAGTTTTCACATTCTAATCTGCACGTCTTTTCTGTATATCATAAAGCATCTATCTCTATGTTATAAATCATACTTACTTATATTCATAGTTTCTACTTTTCGCAACTTCAGCTTAATTCACTGCCCATGATGGTATCTTGTTCTCTCTCTGTTTCATAAACTTCCAACTCCACTGCTCATTGCTTTCTTCCCTCCACATCAAATTCTCCAAGATCACATCTTATCTTTTCAGACCAGGAGGGCCATATCAAAAGTTTGCGCCAGCCTACAAATGATTGGCCACCACACTATTAACTTTGAGTGGGGGAGGGGGAATTAAAAGAGGGGTGAGGCCACGTGGTCTGTATAGTTTTCTCTTCAGCAGGGAGAAAACTATGTCTGGTGGGGGTATGGAGGAGGTATTTAAAAGAAGCCACATGGGAGGGGGTGGGGGTGGAAGGGTGGCAGGTATTTTTAGTACACTTGAGAAAGAAAGAACTTTCTGACAAATTTGGACCTCACTTTCTGGCAGTAAACAGCACTCTTACCCTCCTATGATTTTAAAAATACTATTAAAAAAAAAAAAATAAAAAAAAAAAATAAAAAAAAAAAATAAAAAAAAAATAAATAAATAAAAATACTATTTATCAATTTTCTAGGATGAAAATGAACCCTAGAATTGCAGAAGTGATGGAACCCCACTTTGTAGTAGAGCTCCCAAAGAGCAATAAAATCCTAATTCAGGGCAGCCCGGGTGGCTCAGTGGTTTAGCGCTGCCTTTGGCCCAGGTCATGATCGTGGAGACCCAGGATCGAGTCCCATATCAGGCTCCCTGCATGGAGCCTGCTTCTCCCTCTGCCTGTGTCTCTGCCCCCCCGCCCCGCCCCCCCGTGTGAGTGTGTGTGTTTCTCATGAATAAAATCTTTAAAAAAATCCTCATTCATTGAAGTTGTGATCTCATAAGAACTAAACACGAAGTTGGACTAAAGCCACTTCTGAACCTTTCTTATTGGCAGGAATAAGCAGAAAAAATATTTTGCTTGTTTGTTTTGTGTCCTTGATGAAAATAGACACCAACTGACCTAATGACTTTTCTTTCTTTCTTTCTTTTTCTTTCTTTCCTCTGCCATCATTGAGCTTTGGCATGTGCTAACTTCTTAATATATCTTACTTAATTTTTACAATATACTGTGACATAGATATGTCTTATTTTTCAAGATAATGAAGCTCCTTGTAATCTATCTTCCTAACTACAAGCCTTTACTTCCTGTAATGTATGGAGGGTAATCTTGAGGATGGATGCAAACCACTTTACTCAGTATTATACCACGGATAACTGGTAAACTTTAGATCTCAACCAACCTCTGCCTGGTATCCATAGTCATGCTCTTAAATATCATATGTCCCTGGAAAAGTCTCAGAACTGATTACAAGAGATGTAGAGACAGGAGCAGGCTGATTGAACAGCCTGCAATGACACTCCATTTCTGAAATTGTCTACTCCAATCCAGGGTCTAGAATAAATCAGAATTTTCCCTTTCATTAGTAAAGACTTATAAAATTCATAACCATCTTTCAAAATCTTGCTCTTGGGTTTGTTTCCTTCAACATTCTATAGATGCCCAATTTTCTTTTAAAGAAAACAATACTGAATTCTCCACTCCAGAAATGTCTATTATATGTAATTACAAATATTCGGTATTAAATATCACTTGGTGTAGTCAAAATTTAGTTACAGGTTTTTTCTAACGTAATGAAAAGAAGAAATTTTTTTCTCAAGCTTCTGTTTAAACTAAAACTGATTAAATATGTGACATCTTATCAGAAATTAGCCAGGAGCTTAATGAAAAAAAAAATACCAGGGTTTCTGGGCTTTACCATCTGCCTTGACTAGAGCTTTCAATTCCCACAGAAAGAGGAATCTCACACTCAGATGACTGGAAATAGATCATAACTGCATAAAATATACTTAATATATGTTACAAATATTTCATAAGCTTATAATGCTAATGCTTAGGAAAAGACTAAATACAGTCTTGTGATATGAGGGTCTGCAGAGCTGCATGAATAATCCATTTCTTGGGGTTTCCTTAGCTTTGGAGAGGCTTTTATAGCATCAAAGCTGAGCAAATATTTTTCAAATGAATCTGGCCCCAAGTGATCCAGTGTTAAATTTAGTTCATTAATGGAGGAGAAGGTGCCTCTCATCTCAAGAGAAGAAGCTTTGCAGTCTTCAGGTTCTTTAAATATTGACCTGACAAAGAGCAGCCTGATCCTGAAGAAAGCATGCTAGAATCCACAATGGAGCTGGAGAATGATCTCCTCCAATCTTTCCATTAGGCCTCTCTTAAATTATCTCAGACAGTTAAGAATCTGTCCTCTTACAGAGATCTCTAGAATGACTCCATTAATCCTTCATGGGACAGTTGAGGAGCATGTCCTTTACCTATCCTCTTTGTTAATTTGGAGAATAACTACTCACCATTTATTTGAATGTTTTGCTATCTCTTTTCAACTATATTTCTTCCAGGTAAATATTCCCAGCTGCTTCCATATTTTCACAGGAGTATTAGAATCACAGAAAATTGTTCCAAATGTCAGTAGGGTGAAATTCATTCTTGCCTAAGGGAGTTTTACAACCTTACAGATGAAAATGTCAATCCTTTTTCAAGTCTCTGAAACTAAGTGTGCCTTTGGTGAGTAAGGTCAAGTTGTAACCAATCACATCTGCCAGGTAACTAGCTCCAGATATGGCACTGGACTCAACTTATCAGCACTGGTGAGACCTATACAGTGTGATTTGGTTCTTCAGAGAATAAAGAGAAACTTAAGTGAATGAGACACTAAGGAGTAGTAACAGAACAGAACAATCATTCCCTATAACAATCTTCCCTACAACAGATAGAGAAGATGGCTGGCCAGAGAATGGAAGCCATTCACTCCTTGCTATGGAGTTTTGAAAATAATCTAAAGTCCATAGAGATTCATTGAGAAAACTTTTTTCATGATTTTATTTTTAAATTAATTTAAAAATTTTTTGAATTATAACACATGTATAGATTTATAAATTACCACGGAATCATGCTATGGAATAGTTCCATCAACCTTCAAAACACTTCTTCTATCCTCTTGTAGACACATCCTTTCCAGGCCTCCAGACCCCCGCACTCAGTGATTTGTTCCCATCACCACAGTTTTGCTTTCTTGAAATGTTACAACATCCAATATGTAACTTTTTGAAATTGGCTTCTTTTGTTCAGTATAATGCTGAATCCATCCAAGTTGCTACATGTTTTAATAATTTATTCCTTTTTATAGATAAGTATCAGTCCATTATAAGGATCTATTAGAGTTTCTTTAACCATTCCCTTGTTGAAGGACATTTGGGTTGTTGACAATTTTTGGCAAATATGAATGAAAGTACTATAAATATTTAAGTATAGGTCTTTGTGTGAACATACACTTTTATTTTGCTATGGTAAATACTAAGGAATGGATGATATGGTAAGCATAGGCTTACCTTTATGAGAATTTGCCAAACTGTTTCAAGTGGCTATTCCATTTTGTAATGTATGAGGGTTCCATTGTTCCACATCCTTGCTAGTAATTGATAGTGACAGTTTTTCATTTTATTATGTTTTAATTACTCACTGTAGTGCTAACATATTGTCATTTTATTTGACATTTCTTTAATGGCCAATGATATTATATATGTTTTCATATAATTTTCTATCTTATCTATATCTTTTTTGGTGAAAGTCCTGTTCAAAACATTTGACTATTTCTTTGAGTTGTCTTTATTCTTATTATTGATTTTTCAGTGTTTTTTTTTTAAATATATACCTTAAATATAAGTCCTTTCCTGGATATATATTTTTTCTTTCTGTCTATAGTGTATCTTTTCACAGTGTCTTTCACTGAACATAAGTTTTTAATCTTGATAAAGCCCAATTTATAATATATAATTGATAAATTATACTTTTTATTTTTAGATGTCATATCCAAGAACTCACTGCCTACCCCACATCATGAGGATGTTTTCCTTTAAAAAAAAAAAAAAAGATTTTATTTATTTGTTCATGACAGACACACAGAGAGAGAGAGAGAGAGAGAGAGAGAGAGAGGGAAAGGCAGAGACACAGGCAGAGGGAGAAGCAGGCTCCATGCAAGGAGCCTGACATGGGACTCAATCCCGGGTCTCCAGGATCACACCCTGGGCTGAAGGCGGCACTAAACCCACCAGGGCTGCCCCTCCTTTGTTTTTTGTTTTGTTTTGTTTTGTCTTTTTTAATAAAGATTATATAGTTTTGTATTTTACCTTTAGATCTATGATCCATTTGGAGCTTATTTTTGTAGGATGTGAAAAGATTAGATTGAGGTTCCTTTTGTATACATACGGATTTTGAATTTTTCTAGTATCATTTGTTTAAAAGATTATCTTTTCTACAGTGAATTGTCTTTGCATGTTTGTCAAAAATCAACAAGCATATTTGTGCAAGTCTATTTCTGGATTCCAGATTCTGTTCCATTGATCAATGTGCCTATCACTTCTCTAGTACCATACTATCTTGATTACTGTAGCTGATAATAACTATAGTATCCAAGCGGTTCCAGAGTTTATAATACACAAATATTCATCTCACTAAAGCAACAAAACCTTGACATTTGTTGTACAGCAAATATTTAAAATAATCTCAAATATGAATGTAGAAGAGCTCTAAACAATAAAACATTTGATTTATAAATCAAATTTATAAATTATTTCACCAATAAGTACATGTTAGCTGTAGGTAGGTTTTTTTGTAGATGCTTTTTATCAGATTGAGAAAGTTACTTATACTCTGAGTTTGCTGAGACTTTTTATCATGAATGGATGTTGAATTTTGTCAAGTGATTTTTTTAAATAATAAATTTATTTTTTATTGGTGTTCAATTTGCCAACATACAGAATAACACCCAGTGATCATCCCTTCAAGTGGCCCCCTTAGTGCCCATCACCCATTCACCCCCACCCCCCGCCCTCCTCCCCTTCCACTAGTTCGTTTCCCAGAGTTAGGAGTCTTCCATGTTCTGTCTCCCTTTCTAGTATTTCCCACACATTTCTTCTCCCTTCCCTTCTATTCCCTTTCACTATTATTTATATTCCCCAAATGAATGAGACCATATAATGTTTGTCCTTCTCCGATTGACTTATTTCACTCAGCATAATACCCTCCAGTTCCATCCACATTGAAGCAAATGATGGGTATTTGTCATTTCTAATGGCTGAGTAATATTCCATTGTATACATAAACCACATCTTCTTTATCAAGTGATTTTTCTATATCAATTGAAATGATTATGTGTTTTTTTTTCTTCTTTATTTATTTTGGGGATTATATTAATTAAAATTTTTTATTTAAATATTAAACCTACCTTCAAATTCCAGGATAAACCTCAGTCATGGTATATTATTATATGTATGTATTACTGGATTTGATTTCCTAATATTTTGTGAAGGAGTTTTGAATCTATCGTATGCACTGTTGGTAAAAATGTAAGTTGGTAGAGCTGCAGTGGGAAATAGTATGGAGGTTTCTCAAAGGAAAGGTTTCCTTACGTCCAAAGGAAATAAAAACAGGATCTCAGAGAAGTATTAGCAATCCCATGTTTCATTGCAGCATTATCCACTATAGCTAAGTTATGAAAGCAATCTAATTGTCTATGATAAACAGATAAAGAAGTTGTAGTTTATATATACAATGGCATATTCTTCAGCTGTAAGAAAGAAGAAAATTCAGCCACTGTAACAACATGGATAGACCTTGAGGGCCTTATACTAAGTGATCTAAGTCACACAAAGAAACACAAATACTGTATGAAGTCACTTATACATGGAATCCAAAAAAAAGTCAAACTCAAAGAAACAGACTAGAATGATGGTTACCAGGTGCTAGGGGTAGAGAAGATGTTAGACAAACAGTACAAACTTCCAGTTACAAGTTGAATAGGTCTGGGGATCTAATACACAGAATTGTGACTATAATTAATAAAACTGTACTATACATTTGAAAGTTGCTAAGAGAGTAGATTTTAAATGTTCTCATTATGAAAAAGAATGGTGACTATGTAACGTAAGGGAGGTGTTAGCTAACCATATAGTGCTAATCATTTTACAAATCAACATGTTGTATTATTTAAATGCATACAATATTATATGTCATTTATAAATCAATAAAACTGGTAGGAGGAAGGGATTTTTGCAGCTGTTTCCATGAAGGAGATTGATCTGTAATTTTCTTTGATTATCCTGTTTTACCTGGTTTTGGTGTCAAAGTACTGCTGGCCTTTATAAAATCAGTGGGGAAGTGTTCTGTCTTTTTCTATTTTGTAGAAGATATGATCTAGAATTTACTTTATCCCTTTTTACATGTTTTGTCAAATTCACCAGTAAAACCATATTAGTGTGGAAAATTTTCCTTCTGTAATGTTTTTAAACTATGAATTCAGTTCCCTTAATGGTTATAGGATTAATGAGGCTATTAATCTTGGGTGAGTTTTGGTAGTTTCCTGGTTTTAATTGGACCATTTCATCCAAGTTTTCAATTTTATCTTCATAGAATTGTTTGTAGTATAACTTTATTATCAATTTAAGAATATGGGGCCTGTTGTGACAGCCTCTTCTCTATTCCTGATATGGTAATTTGTACCTTCTATCTTTTTCTCATCAGTTTTGCTAGAAATTTATCAATTTCATTAATCTCTTCAAAGAAGTGGTTTTTGGTTTCATTGATTTTTCCCTTCTCTCTCTCTCTTTCTTTTCTCTTCTTTTCTTCTTTCTTCTTCCTTCCTTCTTTTTATTATTTTTCCAATTGTTTGGTGTGTCTTTTTTTCTCTTCTTTTTTTTTTAAGTTCTTTATGTGAATGCTTATATTACTGATTTGAGAACATTCCTTTCCTTGTAACATGAGTATTTGTTATTATAAATTTTCATCTGTGTACCGCTTGCTGGTATCCCACAAATCTGATAGGATATATTTTCATTTTTTGTTCATTACAAAATAATTTATTGTTTTCTTCAAGAATTCTTCTTTAACCATGAGTATTTAGAAGTTTGTTGTTGAATTTCAAAGTGCTTGGAAAATTTTTCTCAAATAAAACAATTTCCAATGTAATTCTATTGTGGATAGAAAACTAAACATACTTTTGTGATTGAAGACAAAAAAGAGGGATGCCTGGGTGGCTCAGTGGTTGAGCATCTGCTCAGGGTGTGATCCCGGGGTCCAGGGATGGAGTCCCACATCAGACTCCCTGCAAGGAGCTTGCTTCTCCCTCTGCCTATGTCTCTGCCTCTGTGTGTGTGTGTCTCTCATGAATAAATAAAATCTAAAAAAAAAAAAAAAAGAGAAAAAAAAAGATAAAGAAGCAAACCTATAGTTTTTGCAATGTCATTTCTATTAAACTTGTTAAAAATTTATCTTGTGAAACAGGATGCGATCTAGGTGAATATTTTATGTGCATTGGAAAAAAATATATGTTCTATGGTTTGGGGTGTTCAATAAGTGTTAATTGCATCCATTTGGTTGATAGTGGTCTTATTTTTTCCAATTCTTTCACATACTACCACCAGATTTTCTGGTGTCTAGTAGTTCTAGCAGTTTTTGAGAGAGTATTGAAGCTTCAAACTATAATAGTGAATACAACTGTTTCTTTTTCAGCTATATCAGTTTTTATTTCATAGATTTTGAAGCTCTGCTGTTAAAGATAGTTTCTGATACAGACTTAAGATTGGTATGTCTTCCTAGTATATTGTTCCTTTTATTATTTCTTTCTTTCTTTATCCCTGGTCATTTTCTTTGCTATAAAGTCTATTTTGTTTGATATTAACATAGCACCTCAAACTTTCCTTTGTTTAATGTTTGTAGGTCTATTTTTTCCATCCTTTTAACATAGCTATTCTATTATTTCAAAGTGACATTATTGTGTATAGCATATTGCTGCATCATATATTTTTCTTTATCTACTTTGACAATTAATCTCCTTTATTTTCTTTAAAAAAATTTATTTATTTGAGAGAGAGTGGGAAAGCTCAAGCAGAAGGAGTAGCAGAAGGAGAGGGAGAATTAGGCTCCCTGCTTTGGAGCTCCATCCCAGGACTCTAGGATCATGACCTGAGCCAAAGACAGACACTTAACTGACTGAGCAACCCAGGTGCCTCCAATTTATGTCCTTTAATTGATGTTTTAGACCACTTATATTTAATATACATACATTTAATGTAGTATATACATCTACCATTTTATTATTTATGTTTTGTTTATTCTAATTTTTCTCTATTTTAACTTTCCTGCCTTATTTTGTGTTATTGGATCTTCTTTAATATTCCATTTAAATTTATCTACTGTTTTTTATTATATCTCATCATGAATATATGATTTTTATTTCATGGTTGCTCCAGGAATTACAATATACATATTTCATTATCATATTCTATTTGGAATTAAAACTTTATACTTTCCAGTGGGATTTAGAAACCATACCTACCACCATAGACTCTTTCCCCATTCCCCTCTTTGTTAAAGTAAACATATGAATTGTATCTACATACAATAAACTATATCAGACAATGTCAATTTTTGCTTTCAACTACTATATATGTTTTAAAAGCTTAAGAGAATACTACATATTTTATTCATTCAGATAGTTACAATTTCTGTTGTCCTTCCATGTTTCCTGCTAGACAAAGGAAATTGTTTTTCCGTTTCTCTCCCTATATTTAAAGAATTTATTCAGGAACTTTTTAGAAGATGTCTTAGTTTTCTTTTTTATCTGAGAATGTCTTTTTTTTCCCATTTTCATTCCTGAAGGATGTTTTAGTTGAGTACAGAATTCTTGCTTAAGAGTACTTTTTTCCTAGTACTTTAAAAAGACTGGTCCACTTCCTATAGGCCTCTGTGGGCTCTGGTAAGAAATTTGTAGTTCTTTGAATAGTTTTTCCTCTGTAAGTAATATATTGTTCTTCCTAAGTTCCATTCAAGACCTTTTTTGTCCTTATCGCTCAGAAGTTTGAATATGAATCTCATGGATTTTTGTGTTTATCGTATTTTGGATTTACTGAACTTCTTAAATCTGCTGGTTTATGTGATATGTCAAATTCAGGACATTTTCAGCTATTTTGTCTTCAAATATAAGGATGCTACCCACATAAGGGTATATACATGTATACACATACTCATACACACACTGCATTCTATCTACTTTTCTATGATTTCAAGGATAAGCATTTTAGACCTTTTTTGTATTGTCTCATAGGTTCCTGAGGTTCGGTTTATTTTTTTAATCACTTTTTTCTGGTTGTTCATATTGAATAGTTTCTATGATATGTCTTCAAGTTCTTGGTCTCCTGTCACTTTCATTTTCCTCTAGAACTCCCCTAGTGAGGTTTCTTTTTTTTTTTTTTTAATTTTCAGTTATTGCATTTTTAGTTCTAAAATTATCAGAAAATTTCTTTGTATCTTATTTCTTTGCAGACATATTCTTTCTTTCCATTCATTTTGACAATGTTTTCCTATACTCATTGGGACATTTACATATTAGCTGCTTTTAAATCACAGACATTTTGAATATTCTAAGACTTTGAGTCTTGTGTTAATTCTTTGGAGAATGTTAACTGTCTTTTTTTCTTTCATAATTAGGTAATTGACCCAAGAGGGTTCAGTCCCCAAGTCTTGACCAGTTTTCTGTTTTCTCTTTGTTTGAATGTTAGTTCCATTTCCAAAGCCTTTTTAGCACTATTCAGATATGTGCTGTATGTTATACTACCCAATGGCCAGCGTAAAACTTCAAAGGTGCTATAGTCTTTAGTACATTTCTTAAAACCTTTGCAATTCTTGGACCACATATACCCATACATAGCTCAAGGATAAAACTAGCCATTTATTGAAAAACTTTATAAGGTTGGTTTCCGGAGTTTCTTTTTCTCTATAATTTTCTTTATACCGTTTGGTTGTCTGAAGCTCTTCTTTTTAGTTCTTTAAGCCAGAAAATTGTGGCCTTATTCATTTTTCTCTCTTATGCACTCTTTTGATGATAGACCCCATATTGGAGGCCAACCAGAGGACAGAAAGAGAACAAAGTTCTTCCATCCTCCCAGGACCAAGCTTTTCTTCCTAAGATCTTTAGGCACCTGTAAACCCCCCACTGCCATTGCTGGTACTTCCAGAGACTCCTTTCTACTCCATGAGCCACAACTGGAAATCTTTACCTGAAGCTCTTTCTGTTCATATTGATATTCACTTCAGAGTCTTCCCAAGTCAAACCTAGGTGCTACTAGAAAAAAAACATGGTAAACTCATCACCAGTTTTGTAGTATTCTTCTTTCTGGTACTTCTCAATCCATCTGCTCCAATTTATATTTCAGAGTCCTAAAAAATATAATCCATGTATTTGATCCAAGTTTGCTAGTTACGATCAGTAAGAGAGAACTTCACTAAAAAGTTCTGAGTAGGGAAATACCATAATAAAAGTAGCAATTTAAAAAGATACATCTTGCTGTGTATAAGTTATCTTTGCTTAGAAAGAGATTGAAGAGAGATAAACAATCCAAATTTTGCTTTCAGTCTTTAGTGGCCAAATTTAGCCACAGCAAGATTTTTAACATTTTTCTGCAAAATAACTACAAATTAGATAACTAGCTTCTAAATAACTGAATTACCTATATTATATACAATGATTTCTTAGCCCTGGGAAGTTAATTTAGTATGGTACATATTGTCAGATATTAGGAATTTCTCAACAATACCATTCATATGAGTACCAAAATAATACATAAAAGTAGCAGTGATAATGGAATTCAGTTTTTTAAGTTTCTGTCTTTAATTAGAAAAAATCCTCTGCATTCATCCTGTATGACTATTTTCCAAATAAAGCCCAGCAGCACTGAAGCCTCAGAAACATAGTTTCAGTGCTCAAATAATCCACCTCTAAATAAATCTTGTTATGTAAGGCTAAAATTTAAACTTTAGCACTGAAATGTATGTGCATATGTGTCCATACACACAGACATACATACATACACACATGGCCAGAACAATTTTTTAAAAACTCTACAAACTGAGATTAATCATTTGTTTGCAATGTGAAAAAAGACCATAACATGTAATAGTTGACAGCAACAAAAGAAAACAATGAGCACTGTGCATATAGCCAAGTCTTTCCTTCAATTGCTCAGAATGTTCATATACCAAGGAAACCAGTGTTGCCTGAACTCTTAAGTTGGTAATGTTTGTTTTTTAAAAACATTAAAAAAATAAAGTGTTTTAAATCCCAAAATATAAGAGTAAGTTTTCATTCAGATTAACCTATTATTTGAGCAGATATTTATGAAAATTTAAGTTAAAACGTGTAGATAAATAGCTACTCAGATAATGAACTAAGGATTTACAATTTGTAAGGTCAGTGGCAGATTTCTTGGGCCAGTTCTTAGAATTTTTTAGCATTATGAGAATGACGATGGGGATTTTTAAAAAGATTTTATTTATTTATTCATGAGAGACGCACAGAGGCAGAGACATGGGCAGAGGGAGAAGCAGGCTCCCTACAGGGAGCCCTACACTGGATCCCAGGACCCCAGGATCAGTACCTGAGACAAAGATAGATGCTCCACTACTGAACTACCCAGGTGCCCCAATGACGAGGATTTTTTAAAAGCTGTTTTCCTTTTAGTCTTGGTCATGATCTTGGGGTCCTGGGATCCTGCTCAGTGGGAAGCCTGCTTCTCCCTCTCTCTCTCCCCATCCACCCCACTAATGCATTCATGTACTCTCTCTCTTTCAAATGAATAAATAAAATCTTGAAAAAAAACCTGTTTTCCTCTAAAACAGAACCTCTTAGGTGCGAATTCTATAAGGGCAAGGACTAGGTACTAGGTGCTGAAATAAAGTAATGTCTAGCATGGGTCTGTTTTCTACCCTAAGCAAGTTCAGGTTAAGAGCAGTGCCTGGTCCAGAGACAGCGCTCAATAATATTTTATTTATTTATTTATTTATTTATTTATTTATTTATTTATTTATTTATTATATTTATTTACAAGTGGGCGTGCTTGGCAGTAAAGAGGGGAAAAGAAGAGAGGGAGAGAGAGTTCTAAGCAGACTCTGCGCTGAGCACAGAGCCCAGTGTGGGGCTCCATTTCATGATCCTGAATCACAACCTGAATGGAAACCAAGAGTCCAGATGCTTAATCAACTATACCATGGGGGCATCCCTCAATTATTTTCTATGAAGTTTAATTTTTGCATTAGCCCTCATATCAATCATGTGCATCAGCATAGTCTCCCTTTCCCAGCTTATATTGTAAACTCTGGAAATAATAGAAACTATTTATATTTCCTACTAAAATTGTCCTTAAGCAAAATACAAAACAAAACCTCTGTTTCCACTTTTCCCATTCACTGACAGTTCTTGTGTGCTAAAGCATCCAAGAGATTAAGCAAACATACCCAGTGATTTTTCCATCACCTTCTTCTCTACTGTCCTCATGCAAACACATGAAATAAACAAAATCTAGTAACTAGGTGAAGCTGTTGGAGACCAATGCTAGGATCACATTCATAGGCTGATATATAAAAGGAGGAAAAGACTAAACATCTGTTGAATGAATCCTCTGTCAGTAAATATATTAGTTGTTTTATACACAGTATTTAATTTACTCCTCACAGTAAGTCTGTAGATTATTATTAATGTGATTCCATAAAAAAAAAAACCAACTGAGACAAGGTAACGCTAGTAAGCATAGCCCAAGAACATGATTCAGAGATTAAATGTAAAAGCAAATTGTTCACTGTTCCTTTTCATAGATGAAACAATTAGACAAAGCCAATACAAACATCCCACAACTTGGAGATGCTCTGCACAAAGAACTATCTGATTTCAGTTCGCTTCCCCTTCAGTGTTTAGTGTACTGACACATTTCTAGAAGTGATTTTCCCTTAAACTTTTTTTGAGAGGGATCTCATTTTTGTGATGCTGCCCAGAACAAAAGAAACACCCACTCAGAGAGAAGCTTCCAGGGGTGGTATTCTGGTTTCACACAAGCAAAATGAATTTGAACAACAGGTGGGGCTAGTTTCCTTTACAACAGACCTTGGCAGGGTGCAAATACTCTGCTGGCCTGACTGCCCAGAGGAACACCAGGTTCACTCATAGACCTCACCCTCTGAACAGCAAGATGTGCTCCCAAGTCTCACACTCTTCCAAACTCTATACTGAATTTGAATTTCAAAACTTGGTGTCATGTTTTTAAAAACAGAGCATGATACAGAAATACCTGATGGTAAATATGAACACACAGAATATTCTGTTTCCTCTAATTCTATTAAAAAAGCAAAATAAGACAAAATAAAAATCAAACAGAAAGAGGAATCTGCATGATATAGGCTCTTGTCACTTGTCTGTTCAATTCTGCTTCCCGTAGTGTCTGTAATATAGACCCAGATCTGGGCTGTTCATTTAAATACTAAGAAGGCTACTGCCTCATTGTAAAGGAAAACCTCACCAAACAGATAATGGCGACTGCTGTTCCACTCTTAGACATTTGGTTGCAAAAAGCAGAAAGAGGAAAACCAGCAGGGGCAGGTGCTTGGAAAGGAGAGAAGACAGCCTTCACATGCAGTGAGCTTCTGGCACCAAACAACACAGCTAAGAGTTAGCATGGGATGACAGTGCACTGCTGCTTTAACATCCCAGGAGAGGTTTTAGTTATATTACTACAAAATTTAAAGGTTCAGGGAGACCGCCTGCTCACCTATAGAAAGAAAGGTGGGCTTGAGGTCTGGAGGTGGCCTGATACAGAGATTGCTGTCCTTGGAACAGAGCTCAGGAACTGAAGATAACTGTGGTGGCTGGAAGCTTATAACAATTCAAAGCCAGAACCAGAGGCCGTTGCCATTGTCAAGGACCAATGGGACTCTGGCATTTTCTCGGTGAGATGGCTGCCATCAGAAACCACTGGGGCCACTTGGCAGCCAGGAAAGTTCCCGCTCTAGTCTTAACTTAGGGTAGCCCATGATTCTGCTAGAGGGGGGATGCAGAGGTACAGAATAACTGGTTCTACCAGACTGACTAAGGAAATAACTTAATTGAGTTTTATTAGTTTACATACTGGCTGTTTAATTTTGTTTTAGGGGTTGTATTTTACTTTTAAAAATATATGGACTAGATGGTTGCCTGCTTGGCTCAGATGGTTAAGTGTCTAGCTCCTGCTTTTGGCTCAGGTCATGATCTTGGGGTTATGAGATTGAGCCCTGCATTGGGCTCCATGCTCAGTGGGGAGTCTGCTTGAGATTCTCTCCCTCTGTCCTTCCCCCCACTCAATGATCACTTTCCCCCAGCTAAAATAAATCAATTAATATTTTAAATATATATGTATATATATATAGGCTAGAATTTTGCTTTTAAAAAGAGAACCATTCCCAGCACTTTGGTTTCTCTTATTCCTGACAGCTCGATTCTTAAATGTTGCTGAAGTATGATAAAAGTACTCTGGAGGCTTTACCCTTTACTACTGCCAATGCTCATTTGCTTGATCTATAGACTTAGTGGAGGGGATCAATCAGAGGCAAAGAGACAAGAGTAATGCTACATATCATCATCCCCAAACTGGGCCTTAGATAAATGTTTTTCCCTCTCTAGCTATGGAGTACCCTCAGTAGATTTTTAAAAATCATCCTTTGTAATAAAAGGCTATTTTATATGAAAGAGGCTGAGAAAGAGGATAGAGTTGAAAAGCTGAAGTTACTAAAAAAATAAAATAATCCATATTTAGAAGGAAGGACCATGTCAGATTGACTTTAGCAGCAGTGTCTAGCTAAAACTTGCTCTTTGTCTTCAGGTTCATTCTTAGCCAATAGCCGAAGAGCCAAATTCCTGCACTGATATCATTTATGACTCTCCTTAACTGGAATATAAATAGTTATCATGTGATTACACAGATCACCATCCCATTAAATAAACAGGATTACTTTAGTATTAAGCAATGCTACTATTAGGATTGGCTGCCATTCTCCATGAGTGCTCACTCTCCCATAGAGTATTAACAGATCTCATGAGTGAAAAAAATTTTTTTCAAGATTCATTTATTTATTTTTTGAGAGATGGAAAAAGAGAGGAGGGGGAGAAGTGAGGGAATCTCTAAGTAGATTCCCCTCTGAGCACAGAGCCCAACTTTGGGCTCTATCTCAAGACCCTGAGATCCTGACCTGAGTTGAAATCAAGAGTCAGATGCTTAACTGACTGTGTCACCTAAGTACTCATCATAAGTGAAAATCTTACATGCATTATATATTGTAATTTATCTACAAGTTGAAATAAAGATGTAGAGTTATTATTCAAACAATGAAATGTTGTAATAACCAATGATGATTGTAAACCCTGCTGAACTTATGTACAATTATTAAGGACTTTTACTATAAATAAGTAGGAAAATAGATGAACAGTTACAGTGTGTATGAAGAGAATGTGTTACACAGATAGCTTTAAGAAAACATCTCTAGAACCAACAAATGTTCATTAAATTTCAAAATAATAATATAAAACTGAATAATAGATATTAGAACATATCAAAATTTAAAACCTGTGGAATTTTTCTCATTTACTCAGTTTTTAGGTATTTAATACCATTTATTAGTTTTTCAGTTATTAGGTATTTAATACTATTTAGGACGAGGCTTTCAAGAAAAATTCCTGCTTAGAAATTCTTTACATCTGTGAGAGTAAATTAATAATGATAGAATGTTAACTTTGCAACTCAAAATTTCATTATTAAGAAAAACTCTGAAAAAATGCAAAGCCCTAAAGTTGTCTCAGAAAATCTGTAAGCAAATTTCTCATGGTACACATGAGGAAACTGAGTCATGAATCCAATACTAAGTGGCAGAGCTGATACCCCTATTCAATTCTTAAGATGCCTGCCCTCCTGCTTTATCTTTAGGTCATGTTATTTCTATAATCAGGAAATTATTTCTTTAAATTCTTATAAATTCTTATAAATGTTTTCTATTAACTATTATATGTGATAATATATATTTAATTATATATATAATTATATGGTAAATAATATATTCAATTCTGAGGTGCACAGTCCTGATCCCTTTGTGTTTCCTCATCAGAAGAAACTACACTTATTAATAGATGGGCCAAACCACACGGACAAAAATATTTTAGTAAAAATTAATAAATTAGGAACATCAATATAATAGTGAAAAATGATTATTAAAAATAGTAAAACTATGAATAATAGTCTATTAGGAACTACAATTTAGAAGTCATTATTTCCTAAAAGGCATGGCAACAAAATAGAGAGAGAAGTAAATGATTTCTTATGCAGACAAGAAAAAATCCTTTCTTTGTTAAGCCACCATAATTTGGGTTTTATCTGTTGTAATTTAGCCTATCCTACCCAGACAATACATAGGATGACTCTTTAAAGAGAGTGAAGATTCAAGGCTACACACAATTTGAGAAACTATTTACTGTTTTAGTATATTTTCCCAAGAGATTGGTCTAAAACTCTTCTCCTAATGCATCACAAAATACCATGAGACATTAAAATGACTGCAGAATATCTGAGATGAGCTTCCTCTCATTTTTTTCATTCAACATTCCTTAGATTAGAGAAAAACAGATAACCTGTGAAAGAAAATCCAGTTCTCAAACTGTATATTGAATAAAGAAAACAAACAGTATGGTGGGAAGAGAGTAAGAGGCTACCCATAGTCCATCAGAGCTAATATGATACCTTGACAAAGACGTCCAAGAATGAACAAGAATAAACAGCCATGACAGCTGTGCAAACCCACTAGAGTGGGGAAAGGAAGGAAGGTAAAGAGGTAGTGCATAAAACCCTCACAGATTTAGCAAATAAAAATATAAAAATATGGGACACCCAGTTAAATTTGAATTTTATATAAACAACAAATAATTTTTAGGACAAAAATGTCTTAATATTGCATGAGACATAGTTATACTAAAATGAAATATTCATTGTTCATCTGAAATGCAAATCTAACAGGCATCTTTTATCTGACAACCATACTCAAATCTGCTTCTTCTAATAGAAGTCAGTAAGAGAACATGAGTTCATTAAAACAAGAATTCAAAGGCAAAATGACAAAATAAATCAGCTAATAAAGGAGACAACTGACTAAAGGGGGAAAAGTTCTAAAACAATAGCCTTATGAAACTACAAAGTACATTAGAAAAAGAATAGATGTGACTAAAAATGGAATTATTGATATAGAATGGTTTAAAATAATTACATTAAAGAAAGATAATTAAAGTAAGCTAACAGATAAGGACTTTAGACAAAGAAATTCAACATGAAGCTCATAGGTATCCCTGATGTAGAAAATTTAACAAATGAAAAAGAATATCTATTTAAAGATATAATTCAAGAAAATTTCTTGCAAGAGAAAAAACAGCTAACTAAATCTTTAGATTGAAAGAGCACAGTTTCTAGAAAATCAGGTGCAAAACACTCAAGCAATCAACTTTTAAACCTAACAAAGTTAAGATATCATGTTTTAAGGATAAAGTACTTTTAGACATTCTAGCACTAAAAAGCCAATCACCTATAAGGTAGATACATTAAGTTCTCCTTCAAACTTGTCTCCTGCAAAATTGTTACAAGAAGAAAATAGAAAATTCACCACAAATTAAATGAAAAAAAATATAAAGGAAGGGTATTATACAAACCAAACGTGTGATGAAAACTAAAAAGCAGTAAGTCAATATTGTCAAACATAAAAACAATTCATAGAAAACCACCTGTATGAGCCCTTCTTAGGGGGGAAAATAACCAAAGTACTTGACAACAAAATTCAGACAAAGAAATGAATTCAAGTCAAAATCCAAAAATGGAACACAGTTAATAATACTGTAATAATATTATATGGTGGTAGATGGGAACTTCACTTATCGTGGTGAGCACTGAGTAATGCACAGAATGTGAAATCACTATGTTGTACACCTGAAACTAATATAACATTGTACATCAACTATACTTCAATTAAAAAGAAGTTCAAGAATTGAGAAGGGCCAAAGGACTGCATGGTCAAGGGCACTGAATTCACTTGAGTTTATGATAGCTGACAATTGGAAAATATGATGATGGAAGAGAACTTGGTAAATGTGAAAACTAGTAATACAAACAATAAAAACTGGGAGTGGAAAATTGCAATGAGAGGAAGTATGAGAGGAGGTAACATCTTTACTTTCACAATAGGAAGTCAACTGAACTTTGTAGGAGGAAGAAAGGAAGGAAGAAAGAAGGAAGGAAGGAAAGAAAAATGAACCCAATTCAATGTTTTTCATTAAGATAATTTTGCTTGTTTCCTGCCTTGTTAATGAAACGCCGGGACACCTGCACCACGATGTTTCTAGCAGCAATGGCCACGATAGCCAAACTGTGGAAGGAGCCTCGGTGTCCAACGAAAGATGAATGGATAAAGAAGATGTGGTTTATGTATACAATGGAATATTACTCGGCTATTAGAAATGACAAATACCCACCATTTGCTTCAACGTGGATGGAACTGGAGGGTATTATGCTGAGTGAAGTAAGTCAGTCGGAGAAGGACAAACATTATATGTTCTCATTCATTTGGGGAATATAAATAATAGTGAAAGGGAATATAAGGGAAGGGAGAAGAAATGTGTGGGAAATATCAGAAAGGGAGACAGAACGTAAAGACTGCTAACTCTGGGAAACGAACTAGGGGTGGTAGAAGGGGAGGAGGGCGGGGGGTGGGAGTGAATGGGTGACGGGCACTGGGTGTTATTCTCTATGTTAGTAAATTGAACACCAATAAAAAAAATAAAATAAAATAAACATAAAAAAAAAAAAAAAAGATAATTTTGCTTGGAGATTACTGGGCGGCTCAGTGGTTGAGTGTCTGCCTTTGGCTCAAGGCATGATCCCGGGGTGCGGGGATCCAGTTCCACATTGGGCTCCCTGCAGGGAGCCTGCTTCTCCCTCTGTCTATGTCTCTGCCTCTATCTGTCTCTTACGAATAAATAAATAAAATCTTATAAAAAAGGATAATTTTGCTTGAACCTCAGATGGATCTTTTAGGAAAAGAAATTGCCTGATACGAAAATAAAACATTTATTTGAGTTCAACAGTTATAAGAGTAAAGCGTCAGTTTTAGGTTCTGTTAAACTAAAATATTTACTATGATCAAAGTGTAAAGAAGTCCTATTTGCCTGTGTCTATTTCTATCTGTGTATGTCCATCCTTCTGTCCATCCATCTTTCCATAATTTCACCCAAAGACATACATAGAAACACATAGCAGAATTTTATGTATCTAGTGTTAACTGTGAGACTCTCCGTGTAGTTTGATTTGAAGCTTTTTTTAAAACGAATTTAATGCATTGTTTAAATTGTTTTTAGCAAAATTAATAGTGATTTTTCTACACGAAACAAAGAAGAGAAATATGTAAGAAATATGCCAAAATGTTAACTAAGGTTAATCCTGGAAATAACAGATTATTTTAATCTACATATATTTCAGTATTTTTAAAATTATAAAAATTAAAATATCCTTCAAGCTCAATAGAGAAATATAAAATGGAAAGTAACAGATTAGTATCCTACTCCAATATATCATTCCTATTGTCCAGAAATAACCAGTTTATTGTACACTCTTATTTCTAGAAGTACACAGCTATAGATATAAACATAATCTGTTTTCTATATAAGCCCAACAAGTCCCAAATATTTTCTAAACAAATTTAAAGCATTGTACAGTGAATTAATCCATTTACTATTCTTTATTTTTTCTTCATTTTTAGGATCCTTTTCACTCAAAGTCTCAATGAGATGCTGGAAAATATGTTTTGCTTTGTAGGAGATAATATGCATATTAAAGAACATTTTTTCCTCAGTCTTCTTGTGACTGGCTTTCCGTTCAGATTTCCAGGTCTTTCTTGATTTCATGATTCTGAATTGTTGATTCCGGCCTCCTGGGTCCCACAGGAGTCTCAGAGATGCCAATTAACTATGGTGCTTGGTAAAGATGGAAAATCAAGCTGGAGGTCGTCTTAATCTAATAAATTTCCACTGGCTCTTAAGGCGCTTCCCAGTCATCTCCCTAAATTCACAGGGTATTGTGTAACATTCCTTCCACTAATGATAACTTCCTGCCACAGCACATGAGAACAGCATACTACTGCAGCCTTGCTTCATTCCTGTATCCCTCCCTCCTCTTTGTGTCATGCTATGTGTTTCTCCTTCTTGTCCACCACTCAAAACTTAGGAATTTAGTTCCAAGGCTTAGGCTCATTTTCTTCTGTTTTCTCGAACTCTCTGAAAGGTTCACTTTGGAATTTTCCATCCACTCCCTTTAATATAGCAGCAAGTCTCTTCAAGTTTGGGGGAGTGGGAAAAAAAAAAGTGTATGGCTAAAGCTTTCCCTATATAAGAAGTTCATAATGGAAGTTTTAAATTGGGATGAAATCACTGTGCTAGTCAGGATCACAGAATGCAACAGAAACTGCCTCAGAGATCACAGTTTGGGCTGGTTAATGAAGCACAGCATCAGCCTAAAGATGACCTAAAAGGCTTTGAGTGCACTCTTTTGGCTATACAGGAGACTGGCTCTGTTCCCCTTGCTAAGATTTGTTTCTACGCCTTGGGATCCAAGCATACCCCATAGTATTCCAATCCAAGTAGGGGAACAGATTAATGACAGATCAGGGGTGGCTACAAGGTCACCCCCTCACAGTTTGTGCTCTTCTAGAGAAAGGTTAAGATGAATACATTGCCACCCTCTTCAGTTCGAGTCTCTGATTTGACCCTAATTAAAGTTTGAGATTCCTATCTCAAGCCTTTTCTTTCTTCCAGGGAAGTCTGAGTGTTGTCTTCTCCACTTCAAGGCATTCTCTCCTGGTGCCTTCAGAAACCTGGTACCTCTGTCTGGGTCAAGGCACAGCTTTTCTCTTCTTAACCTTTCCCCTAAGAATCTAAAAGACCTGGAGCTGCTCTCTATTTGCTCTCCTCACAGCTGGTCATCAGTGGGTAAGCCTCAGCAATTAAAATGCCAAGAGCAGTTTCTAGAGAAAAGCTGGTGCTGCTTTGCCCTGCAGCTGCACACAGAACAGATGAACTGCCAGCCAAAGGCAGAGCAGTCAGCCCATCATACTCACTTGCAGCTGTTACTGAATTTGCTTGCTTCCTTTCCTGCAAATTCCAGGGTTTTTCTTTGCTGCACTATAAATCAAGTTTCATTCCAGTTTTGTGGAATTTGCACTTTCAGTATTTTAAGGAAAATCTAGGAAACTCTATGCTTTCTAACATCCTTCAATTATTTTCCTTTAACCATTTCTTTAACGTGTAGCCAGGGAAACAGCACAATGTAGTTCAAAAGGAATTTGAAGGGAAATATGAGATAGTAGGTGTAAAATTTCATTACATATAGCCAAAATCAGTTAAAATGTTCCAAATGTAAGTTCTGGAGATTTCCTGAGATGTAGCCCAATTAAGTATCCAACATTGAATTTACAATATTGAAAATATACATGTAAATATATGTACCTACATCTGTCTGGGTAATTTGAAAGGTATAAGGCACAAATATAATAAGATAATCCATAGGGTTGCACTGAAACAATTTTTGAAAGCTCTGCTCCCATGCACATTAAACTGTGAGTTTGTTAAATCTGCTTATTGTTGGGTTGTAGTGATAACAACATTTAGCAGTTCAATGGCTAAGTGGATTAATGGTTAAGTGAATTAAAACAAAATGTTCAAATATTGAGATATTGTAGAATGTATTTAATACATAAAATTATTGCACCAGGTACAGTGAAAAATAAATATGCAATTATAAGGTCTTGAGCTACAATTATTTTTATCTAAATACTGACATTATACAAGTCCAGCTGATTGTATATGTCATATCAAATGGAGTGGTAGTCAAATAATGTGCTGATAAAATTTTAGCTAGACAAATACTGTCCCATTTATTCTGAATAGTTTCGTCTACCCTGCTGTCAGTAGACTGCATTAGTTTTTCTGAATAAATTTTGCATCTTATAATTTGAATATACTGTAGACTACCTAATAGAGCTCTCTGATACCAGATTTATTTTTAAATGTCAAAATTTCAGCATTACAAGTGTATCTGCATATGTATCTCTTGTTAAATAAGTCATCTGATTTAGACATGGCACAGGGGAGAAATAAAGGCCCTATGCAACATGACTGACAGGCTAGCTAAGAAGCAGTAGTGTCTATGTACTAGGGACACTGATTAATAAATGCTTTTGAATGAGTTAGATTAAGAGCTAGAAGAATTAGGACATATTTCTGCTTCAGACTTAAACAATGATTCAAGTAAAAAACCCTCTACCTAATTTCCACCCCTGACATTATAAGGAAAACTTCACTTTTTTCATAGAAGAGTTAATGATATCAATAGAAGAGTTTATGACACCAATAAGATTAAATGTCCTTTAGCATATATAACTAACAGTAATATTTTAAAAATATTGTTTGAGACCTGATATAACAACAATAAAAAATACGTATTAGAGGGTGCCTGGGTGGCTCATGGGTCCTCACCAGTCATGGAATCAAGCCCTATGTGAGGTCTCAGTGGGGAGTCTGCTTGAAGATTCTATACCTCTGCCTCTTCCCCCAGCTGCATTCATATGCACACTCCCTCTCTCTAAAATAATAAAAGAAACAAAAATATGCATTAGGTGTTTAAGACCTTATTTAACAACAAAAAATAAACATTAGGTTTTGCTTACATTAAAAATGCTTGCTCACACCTAAGTCTGTAGTAAGGGAATACTTGCAAACATTCCTGTCCCTAATGTCTTCCAAATTTTCATTGCTAACTAGTGAAATCAGGCAACTGGATTGATTTATAGATAAATAGGAAGGAAGGAAGGAAGGAAGGAAGGAAGGAAGGAAGGAAGGAAGGAAGGAAGGAAGGAAGGAAGGAAGGAAGGAAGGAAGGAAGGAAGGAAGGAGGAAGGAAGGAAGGAAGGAAGGAAGGAAGGAAGGAAGGAAGGAAGGAAGGAAGGAAGGAAGGAAGGAAGGAAGGAAAAGGAAGGAAAGAAAAGAAGGAAGAGAAAGAAAGACAAGACAAAAAAAGTCAATATTTTTCCCTCTGTTGTATAGTTAATGAAAATGATACCAATGAATATTAATGTGCATTTTATTTAATTTGAAGTAAATTCTGTAGTCCATGTGGTCAGGTAACAAGAACTGTTATGATAACATACAGAGATTAATAGCTACATTTTTTTGATGATTCTGAAGACTTTCAAGTGTTTTTTTTTATAATCTCAAAGCTATATATGTTCAAATGTCTCCTTGCACATTAGTGTATGCTTGGTTAATAGAGTTTTTTAATTGATAATTTCCAGGAAAACAAAACAATTTTATTATACTTTGTTTATTACAGCAACATTATGGTAAACTGTAGTGCTACTTAAGTAGAGGCTATTACATATAACACAATTTCAAATTTAAGAATAATATATTTCTTCTCTCTAAAGCAATCAACAAGTATGTATTGAGAAAAAGCATTATGGTAGTTGTCTTAAGAGATTCAAGGAAATTTAAGACAAATCTCTGTTCTCTTTGAATATCTCTTCTTAGGGTGGAAAAGAAAAACATTTGTTAAAAAACTGCTTGTATTTTAAAGTAATATATGATAAGTCACAAATCAACAGTCATTAAGGGATTGTAAGAGAAATAAAATTATTTGCTTTCTAAACAATGGAATATTTGTTATAAATTATCTTTATTTAAGAATCATGTAGAGATAAAAGAAATTCAGTTAAATTTGAAATAGCCAAATGTAATATATGTTTTTGCTAAATGCAAAGTATGGTTTGACTGGAGAATTAATAAGATGATAATATTCACTGAGTGAGCCTCCTAATGTTGGAAACAAGATAGGAATGTCCACTATTGCTAACACAACATTATAATATTGGAGATTTTAGCCATTGCAATAAAGCAAGAAAAGGAAGACACAAAACTATTATTACACATGATATGACTATATTAATCGATAACACAGTAAAAATTACAAGGAGCAAATGAACTTAGTAACATTGCAGATTAGGTCAATAAACAAAAACTAACTGTATTTCATCTAATAATTAAAAAAATAGAATAAAATTAAAAGATCATTTAGATAGTACCCAAAATATCAAAAACCTATAAATAAGTCTAATGAAAACTGTGTAAGACTGCTGTTCCTAAAAATTATAAAACATTAGTAAGAAGAATGAACACAAAAATGAAGATGTTATTCCATGTTCGTAGATTAGAAGATTTGCTATATTATTGACATGTCACCTTCCAGGGATTTATCTATAGGTTTAATGCAATGCCAATCAAAATCCCATAAGGTTTTTTGGGGTGTGCAAAGTATATTGACAAAATGATTCCAAAATATGTATAAAAATGGAAATGATCTAAAATAGCCAAGATAATCCTAAACACATAAAGTTGCAGGAATTTAAAATGAGTAGGGGTGTGAAAATTGACCAAAGGAATACAACAGAGTACACAGAGAGACCTACAGGTATGTAGTTTATGATCATCTCAACTATAATTCCACGTGAGAAAAGATAATCCTTTCAATAGATGAGAGTGGAGCAATTGGCTATCTGTGTGGAAAAATAACAACTTTGACATATACTTCACACTGAAACAAAAAATAAATTTTAGGTGGATAATAGACCTAATTTTGGGACTAAAAAATTAAGTTTCTAGAAGAAAAGTAGAAAAATGTCTTTGACAGTAGGCAAAGTTTAAGGACAGAGCACAGAAAGAGTTATCCACAAAAGAGGAAATAGTAACTAGAATTCTTTTTTTTTTTTTTTGTAACTAGAATTCTATCGAAATTAAGAACTTGTGTTCATTAAAAGATATCATTAGCAATGTGAATAGGCAAACCATTGAAAGGAGATATGTGCAATATATGTACATCAGAATGTATTCATAAACAGAATATAAAAGTCACTCTTCCAAATCAATTTTTAAAAAGACAAGCCAATTTTAAAAAGGGCAAAACATTTGAAGAACATCTTCACAAGAAGGATATTTAAGTAGCAGAGACCTATGAAAATGTGCTAAATATCAACAGTCATTATGAATATGCAAGTTAAGACCATAATATGATGCTACTTTACATCTACCAGAATGGCTAAAAGTCATACTGAGTATGTTAAGTGTTGGCCAGGATGTGGAGCACCTCATACATTCATTGTCAGTGCAGATATAAAACCAGTTCAACCACTGGATAAAACAGTTTTACAGTATCTACTAAAGTTAAACACATGTCTGCCTATAGAAATTCCACGTCTAGGTATAGACTCCCCCAAAATAAATGGGTATGTCCACCAAAAGACAATTACAAAAATATTGATAGAAACTTTATTTATAATAAAACAGACTGGATGCTTCTAAACTGGAAGCATCCCACATGTCAATCAACATGAGAATGAATAAACAATGTGCACTTTATACATATAATGGAATATAAAAGAACAATAAAAATATTGATATAGATAACAGGTGAAATTAAAGACCATTATGCTCAGAAAAATAAGATACAAAAAATACACATTTCCTGAAACAACTTATTTTGGACTCATAAACATGCAGAACTAAAAAGATAACGGAAGACAGAATGGTTACCTTTTGGTGACAGGGTATGCCTCGTCAGGGGCATAAAGGAATGTCTAGGTTAATGAAGTTGCTCCTATTTTCATCTAGATAGTAGTTACATAAAAGTTACACTCAAAAACTTTTCAAGATTGTATTTGTGTACTTTACTCAAAATAAATAGCACATGAGTTTAGAAAACAGGTTTTAAAAAATGAGACAAAGTAATCCACCTTTCAGTTGAAATCCAGGCAAATGAATAATTCAGTTAATCCCTTTATCAGGCAAAAGTTGTTTTTCCCCAATATACTTCTATATCTAAAAAAATTAGTCACTAGAACCAGAGGAAGGCAGTATACAAGAATGAGATGATTTTTATTGAAATATATTTTAACATTACATACATAATTCATATATATGTGCATGTGTATACATATATATGTATCTATAATATGAAGTATGACTGAATATGTCAAATATTAATGTATTTCTATCTGTTCTTCCAAATCACAGTCCTACACACAGATATACCTTTTCCTCTTACAACTATAAAAGGAAGGGAATAGCCAAGTTGTTCAGTATATAGAGCTGAAGCTAGTCATAAATATCAACCACTCCAACATGCTCCTCTCTACTATGATGACTTAACATCTTCTAAATTAAAATGTGTCTTAGAATTTGAAATTTTACAAATAAATGTTTGTACTTTTGATGCCACTGCTCTCAGAAATCTTGGAGAGAAACACAAAATAACCAATCATCATGTAACTCTTAGAGTGGCACTGCTACTGAATTGTCACTGCGCAGACTGTTAATTGTACAGGCCATGGTCACAGAATAGCCTCTGATTGTGACATTGTATTGTTAGTGCTAAGACTAGTTATCTACCTCCATCCCCCAATCACTTTCTTAAAATATTCTATTTGCTATTCATAGAATCAGGACATTAATTGGGCTGGTTATTACATGTAACATTTTAAAGACATTAAATTGGGAATGAAAATGAAAATAAACAATGGGGAACTACACATTTGATAGTATAAAGACAGATAAAAACTCAAAGATATTCTGTTCTTATCCTGAGAGTCTTAACAAATGAAATAACAAAATTAATTGTGTAACATATTGTTTACTGTTTTTAGTGTAACAAAATAATTTAGGTAATCCCTTGGAATTTGTTAAAGTACAAAGTGATATGTATGATAATACAGTTTGATAATTACTTTGTGAATATCTTCCTTAAAATAGTCTGAGTATTATATATATATATATATATATTTAAAGGTTATATTACAGTTGACTCTTGAACAATGCAAGTGTGAACTGTACATGTCCTTGTACACAATTTTTTGATAAACGCAGCACAGTATCTAAAATGCGTTTTCTTTATGATTTTCTTAATAATTTCTTTCCTTCAGCTTACTTTTTTGTAAGAATACAGTATATAGGACACATAAGATACAAAATAATTGTTTATTATAGATTATGTTATTGGGAAGGCTTCTAGTCAACAGGACTCTATTAATAGTTAAGTTTTGAAGGAATCAAAAGTTATACATGGATTTTCAACTGCAAGGGAAGAGGCCTCAGTGCCCTAGCCCCATGTTGTTCAGGGGTCAACTGTATTTCCAGCAGGCAGAATCATGAAGTCGCAGGAACGTATACATCTGTTTTTCCTAACAATAGACTCAACAGAGTGGTTTATACCTGAACCAGGTTTCCTCTCAAAACAGCATCTCCATCACTGTGCATCTAAATACTATGCCTATCTTATTTTTCTATTTTGGACTCGACTTTTGTAGAATATAGAAGGATAAATGTCTCCTTTTAAGTGGCCCTCATGACTTCACATATTGTACTATAATATAAACCACAGATTTGGAAACATGTTGTCAACAAAACGCTATTTTCAACTAAATTCTTACACTGCATTTAAAAATGTAATACAAGTTTACATTAAAATTGGCTGATATATTCAATATAACTCAGAATGATAAAAAAATAAAAATAAAAGGAGACTTTTACTACTATGAAGCAGCAACTGACTTGTCTTTTTTTTGTTTTGTTTAATTTATGATAGTCACACAGAGAGAGAGAGAGAGAGAGAGAGAGAGAGAGAGAGGCAGAGGGAGAAGCAGGCTCCATGCAGGGAGCCCGACGTGGAATTCGATCCCGGGTCTCCAGGATCGCGCCCTGGGCCAAAGGCAGGCGCCAAACCGCTGCGCCACCCAGGGATCCTCACAACTGACTTGTCTTAACCAGTTTCATCTGGGCTTTGAATAGAGTAAAATAGCAAATAAATGGAAAGTACAGCAGATAGAGTCAATCCACCACTTATAAAAATGAGTCTTTTGACAACATGGATGGACCTAGAGGATATTATGCTAAGTGAAATAAGTCAGACAAAGACAAATATCCTATGATCTCACATATGTGTAGATAAAAAAAAAAAAATACGTAAAAAAAAAAAAAAAAGGCAAAACCAGATCTATAAATAGAACAAACTGATGGTTGCCAGAAGGAAGAGAGTGTGGTGATGGGTAAAATGGTTGAAGGGCAATGGGAGATACAGATTTCCAGTTAGGTAATGAATTAGTCACAAGAACGAAAAGCACAACATGAGAACATAGTCAGTGGTATTGTAATAGTGTTGTATAATGACAGATGGTAGCTATACCTGTGGTGAACATAGCAAAGTGCATAGAATTGATGAGTCACTATGTTCCACCTGAAACTAATGTAACATTATGTGTCAGTTATACTTAAATAAAATAAATTTAAATCTTTTTAATTTTTTAAAATGTAAAAATAAGGCAGGCCTGTCCTTAATTTTTATAAGGCTTACTTAGTTTTATATTTATAATATTTTATATAATAACCATAAGAAATAGAGTGACATGTACTTAAGCATCAACTTCAAGTTAAGAGCTATATTACCATATATACCCTCTGTGTAAGAATTATGCAGTAAATTTGCTGAGGAAATATACTGAGGGCATTATCTATTGTGCAGTTTTGCAATACCTGAGAATTCAGGGCTAAGAAAAAGTTTTGCTTCCCCCAAGGAACTGTAATGCTTCCATCTTTGTAATAATAAAACTTAAGTGACCAAACACATAACTCTTTTCACTTTGGTTTCCAGAAACTTCAGAGACAAAGTGGGAGTTCACCTGTATCAAATGGACTTCCTTATTTTTTCCTAACACAGCTTTTCTATTTATACTAATATATTTCATAACCCCCAAACTCTGTCCATGTCATTATAGTTTTACTGTATGGAGGTGCGAGCTGCTGACAATCTTTTAGTTTATAAAGTGGGGAGAAATAATTAATTTGCTGATGAGAATTAGGTAAGTCATTGCATTGGTTTGCTAAGGCTGCTGTGACTAGTACCAGAAATGGAGTGTTTTAAACAATGGAAATTTACTGAGTCTCAGTTCTCAGTTTGGACAGTTGGAAGCCAAAAGTCCAAAATCAAGTTATTAGCTGAGTTCGTTCCTTTTGAGAGATAGGAGGGGGCATCTGTTCCATGCCTCTCTCCTGACCTCTGGTGGTTTGCTGGCAAACCTTGCTGTTCCTTGACTTACAGATGAATCACTGTGATTACTGCCTTCATCTCCACATGGTGTTCTTGTGTATGTATTTCTCATTTTACAAGGACACAGTCGTGTTGAGTTAAAGCCCACCCTAATTACCTCATTTAATTAAAATGACCTTATGTCCAAATATGACCTTATTTCTAAATAAGGTTATGTTTAAGGTATTGAGGATTAGTACTGCACCTCTTTTTTGTGTGTGGGTTGGGGGTGTGGAGGGTCATAATTCAACCCACTGTGCAATTTAGACAACTAAGTGAGAGTAAACAAAATGAAATCAAGCCCATGTGACTTCAAAGACCACAGCTGTCTACTCTATCAAACAACCTTCCTGTACCTCTTCGTTCCAGCTCAGTGCGGACTGGGAACCCTACCTAATTGCAGTTTGGTTCTCCTGAAAGCTCCAAAACTCAGCTCACCAGACAAGAATAGGGACAAGTGACTCCTGAGGGAAGTGTGACTGGCTCCTCTGGTATGGACTGCTTTTGCCTGATGATTTGTAAAAGAAAACATTGAGGTGAGGCCTGGGCATATACTGCTGTCATCTAAGTTTTATTATAACTATTGCAATGATAATGAGAGCAGGGTCATAAATTTTTCTTCCTATGGGAAGATGCAGGTCTTTTCTTTTTGTCTACAAGGCGCTGTATATTTTGCATGACTGTCCCTCCCCCTAGCCCCACCCCGTGTGGTGTTGGTGATGATGGTAGTGAACTGGGCAGAGGAAGACTAAAATTAGTTCCATTAGGTCAGGTAGCTCAATCCAATACTATAAACAAATTTACATTTTCCTCTTTTCTTGTGAACCCCTCCCAGACCTCATTGGGCATATGGAGACTATAGTGAGTTTCAAGACCTCAGAATAATGGATAGAGAGGATCTCTGAATTTATGGGAGACTGGGGAACGTGAGGGTCATGCCACTCTCTGGTGCGGGCTGTTCCGTGAATGGGGCCCTCCCCTGGGATCTGATGCTGGAGTCTGACAGCCAGTCTTTGGTGCTTGATCAGGGCTGAGGGGTGCTCCCTGGAGCCGTGGCCTTCATTCACTTCTCACTGGTACAGCCTTGCAGTCAGCATTGGTGCAGCTCCTTCAGGGAACCCAGAAACCTCCCAGCTCCATCTATGCCATAGTCAGGAGCAGGCGGACTCAAGAAAGCTAAACACCAATATTTTCTCCATGCCTCACTACGCTGCATCCCCTGGTTTGCTTCGAAGTCCCTTCTCGCCATGCCCAGTGGGTATGGGGGCAGTCAGCAAAATGATTCTCTGCTGTTGGTATATCTTGGAACTAAGACAAAATGTCTTTCCAGTCCTGGACAAAGTCTGGAACAGGAAGACTGTCATGCCTTTCCTATCTTCCCCTTCTATTCTCTCATTCCTCAGATTGGAAGGGATAAATTTTCTTTTCTTTCTTTTTCTGTCTAGGCAGGTCCTACATATGTAAAACCATGGTCTTGTCTATCCACAGACCTCTTTATAATGAATTTTATAAAGTCTGTTTCTGTTGACAGTATGGCTTTCATTTCAACCATCTAGCTGTTTACTGAAAATTCCCATTAGGAATATCAAAAGCTGGATTTCATCTTGTTCTTTTTCCATTTCTCTGGTAAAAATCCTAAGTCCACTCTCCCTATAGTGGATACTTCAGCTCATATGGAAGGAAGTCACATGTTCACAAAAATGCAAAAGAGAAAGCAACTTGCACTCTGTCTCTATTTCTCTCTCTCTCTCTCTCTCACACACACACACACACACACAACCTTCAAATGTTATTTCTATTACATAATAACCTATATCATTCGAGCACCTACTTAGTATGTACGTTGTGCTAGCTCCTTGATATATACTATCTCACTTATCTTGGCAACAACTCTGAAATATATGACTTCTTTTAAAAATATTGTATTTATTTATTCATGAGAGACACAAGCAGAGGGAGAAGCAGGCTCCCAATGGGGAGCCCAATGTGGGACTCGATCCTAGGATCACAACCTGAGCCACCCAGATGTCCCAAAATATGGGAAATATTTTTAATACCATTTTTCACATGAGGAAACTGAATATTTTTCCTAAATTGAATTACTTATAAGTGGCAGAGTCAAAAACAAAACAAAAACAAAACAAAAACACTAAAACTGCTTAATTTTCTTCTTCTGTTTATTTCAATCTAAAAAGTTATATGTACCTGAACTTCATTCCACCTTCTGGTCACATTATAATTCTTTAGAAGCTGATATTCTTGTAAAGCAATTCTACACAGTCTCTCCCCATCTCCCTCAAGATTTGTGAGATACTGGAAACTATTTATAGCTAGCGAATCCATGAGCTCCCTCTCCCTTGATGTCACCATGTCCCTGAGAATCCACTGCAACTCTTGCACTCAATTCTGACACTGATGCTTGTCTTCTCTACACAAAGATTAACTGTCATGGATGCCCTGTTGCCGAAGCATTTTTCATGCCTGGTAAATATACTTGTCATCAATAACCTATTAGCATTCAGCAGCTGCAATAAAACAAATAAACAGTTTAAGAACAGTTTAAGCTCCAGATTTTATAGAAATCCATAAGCCAAGCAACTGGCAAAAAGAGGCAGGTTTGCTTCCAATGGAATGCTCCAATTGTCCTTCAAAGGCCAACCTTCCTATCATAATTTAGCATCTAAGATTTCAGACCCAGAAGTGGGACTTCTTCAAGACAGATCTTATAGCCTTCCATCAAAATCTGTTTGCTCACCAGACTTTTCCTCTGTCCCTTTCACTTTTATATGTGTGTATATGTGTATGTGCATATATATATCTATATATACATGTATATATATATTTATGATTTATGGAAACCTTACTTATTTGTATTTTTGTTTCACATATAATTAGGACAGGATGCTATTCCAGCTGCAACAGCTTTGAGAGTTCATTCACAAAATAAAAGCTCATATAAAAATTAGCATAAGTCATAAATAAAGTCATGAGGAAAATCTCATATAATGTCTTTTAGAAGCTCAAGTATTTGGAGTTCTCCAGGTACATTTTCTTGGCTCCCAAGCCAGGCAACATAAAGACAAAGGTTGCCTCAGCCCTTCTCAGGTCTCTGGAACTTTCTATTGCTTCCTCCTCAACTACAAATTCTGGGGAAAGAGAGGTGCATGATAGAGCTCAGAACTGCCCACAACATTTGTACCATTGGAAAGCAATTGGGACAACAAACAATTTTGATAACAAGGTACATTTTTTTTTACAAGGTACTATTTTTTTTTGACAAAAACAGCAATAGTTTCAAAAGTGACAGGATACAGCTATAGAATAGGGCAGATTAAAGAGGAGTATCTGATAAAAGCACTTTTAGCTTTGTAATTTTAATCATTCTGACATTTTGAAGAATGCTTAACCTTACCAAATAGGCTGGAGGTTGAAGTGTTAATCATGGAATGTACAGACTGCTGCTGCTGCCTTGAACATCAATGTGCAAGTGGAAGCTAAAACCCGAAGGATGCTCTCAAAGCTTGGGCTTGCTGAACTGGTAGCATTGCAAGGAAACCTCACTAAACGAAAAAGTTTATGGGCCAGATTTGAAAAATACTTGCAAATACCATAACATACAAAGGAAAAAAACAAGTTAAGCTCTGCAGTAGATGTGCACACATATGCGTGCACACACACACATACATGCTCTTTTCCCCCCCCCCAAACTACCTTAATGACCTCACCAGTGAGGAACTATAGAGATTTGCTACCACAAAATAATTTTAACATGTAATCTGTTCATCTTTTTCCACTATTTATTGCACTTTAGTATTCTATTATCATGGTTTAGCAAACCAGTGATTTCAAAGGTTGTTTCCACATTATGTATTCATTACTTTTTAAAGCAAATACTTAAAAAATTCTCATTTAATAAGGGAAATTTCTTTGGAAAAACTGAATATTCAGCAAATATTCAAACAGTTGCAAACAGTTTATGTCATTCCTCTAAAACATCATAGGGTATCAGGATTGGTACATTAAGTGTTGGAAAACAAAATAACACATATATTTCCTCTTACTCTGATAATTATAACTTTCTAAAGATAACATCAGGTACACTTAATGTCAGAAAAGCATATCAATGTTAAAAGGTAAATTATTTCCAAATAAAACAAATCACCTGGAGAGCATGTAATGATGCGTAAAACTGGGAGAACCAAGTCATTGGAATGAAGACAAAAACAAAGGGATAATCCATTTCAATTTGACTGACCTTTTAAGCAATAAGGAAAAGATAACATTAAAGACATAATAAAAATCCCCCTTCGATTATGTGATGTGAACATTAAAAAAAGAATAACTTAATAAGCATGTATTCCATTTGCCTGAAGTTAATAGCTGATTTAAAAGAAAGCAGGAACTACACATACTATACTTTTATTTACTGCCCTATTTTCTAGACATGAGAAAAATTAATGGATAGGGAAAGGGAGAATGAAGTGAGAAGGACAATATATCATAAATGTAATTTCATGTCAGCATCACCAGAATGAGGTCACAAGATAAACTAAGAGTTTATTATACCTAAGAGTGTATATTATAATCCACATGAATTATTTTGTTTCCTTTTAGGATTCCATTTGAACTCTATGGTTACAATTTGCTCTACTCTAATTATGATATGCTTCTCTTTCTATAGTAACAAAAATATATTTAACCTCCCTGATATGGAGCATGAAGAAATTAAGAATGACTCTGCAACTGTTGATGTGTTTAATGAAGGTACCCAGGAAATTCCTGGTTACTAGTCAATGAGAGATTTTGGTTTCAGCTCAGCCTGCATGCAGCATGTGATATCCTCCAGAGAGAGAGGTTTTACCACTGTATCATGAATGCCAAGAACATGTTGATCTGCATGATACACATCTGATAAAGGGAACCCAGAAAGAGGGCATGAAGTGAGGAAGGCAGGACAGGGTGATGGAGAGAGGGAGGGTAAGAGTAAGTGAGCAGGGCCACTACCCAGTCATTTCCCCTAACCAGTAGGTTGGCTTCTGAGATTGGTAGAACACATTGACCATTAAGAAAGATAAATTTCAAAAAAAAAAGAGATAAATTTCAGTATGAATCAGCTGAACAATAATTAGGCATTTGAGCAAATCTATAAACAACATCTGAGATCTAGTATGAAGAGTCTAAAACAAGTGCTGGACATCCTGGTTCATAAAGCATGATACAAATAAATTGTAAATCATATAAGAGGGATTCCCCAGAACCTGGAAAGAGGACCAAAACGGGATCAGAACTATCCTGTCCATCACAGTCATTAAGGGTTATTTTGAGATGCCTAGTGAGTACAAACTACACTTATCTCAGAAATTACTGTATTATATACAGTAAATCAGTCATTCTCAAAAAAAGCCTTGGATTCCTTATAAAATCCTAAATTGAACAGTTACTCTAGACATTGTTACATATTGGCAGCCAGACTAAGAGAGTGTCACTAATGATTATAAGATTTCAGTTTCCAACTTGTACTAAACAAAGTTAGCAGCCACATTTTTTGCATGTGGTTTATTTACCAATAGGGTTTGCTACAGTATTTTCCATACATTAATTGTGAGTAATTTTAACCAATGGTTCTGTTTTATTGCAATTTTTCTCATCTTATCAATGGTATCTCCATCTCTCTAGTACACAGGCCAAAAAGCTTGGAATCACCTTTGGCTTCTCTTTTCGGCTCATACCTTATATCTAAACCATTTGCATGTCTTCCTGGTTCTACATTTAAAATATCTATAACATGACCATTTCTCATCATATTCACTGCTACCATGTTGGCCTAAACCACCACCATATCTTTCCTGAATTATTACAGTATCCTTCTGACTGCCCCCCCCCCCCATTTCCATTCTGCCCTGGCCCCAATATTCTTATCTCAGCATGCCCAACAGAGGGTCCCTTTACAATATTAAGCCAAATCATGTCATTCCTCTACTCAAACCCAACAATGGCTTCCTCATTTCTCACCGGCTTTCAAGGACCTACACAATTTGGCAATTCTCCTACCCCATCCCCATCTCATCCCCATCTCCTGACCTCATCGTCTTCTGTTCTTCCCCACACTTTGCTGTGACCAAGTTGGCCTCCTTACAGTTCTTCAAATATACCTGGGATGCCTCCACCTCAGGGCTTTGGCATTGGTTACTGTCTCTGCCTGGAATATTCTTTTGTATGGTATGATGCCTTGCTTCTTTACTTCCTTGAGCATTTTTGCTCAAATGTCACTCTCAATAAACCATAGCTACCTAGACCATTAATTTTTTCAATGCCTTTTCTCCCCAAATCTCCATCCTCTTTCCTGTTTTATATTTGTCATTAATGCTTATCACCTTCTAATATATAATATGCCTTGTTTTCTTATTACTTTTCTCCCCCAACTAGAATTTTAGCTCCAGTAGAGCAATAGCTTGTTTTGATTGCTGTTGTGTCCCTAGTACGGAGAATAGTGTCTGACATAGAGTAGACCCTAAATAAATATTGACTGACTGAATGAATGATTGAATGAATGAATAAATGTGAAGTTAGCCATTTGTATACAACTGGGAGGAGAATACAGCTTTCGGTTAGCAGACTCTCTTATTGACCAGAAAGAACAGGAGAAGATAAAACAGTTTGTGCTTAAAGAACAAAACAAATGAGTAAACAAAAAGCAGAATCAGACCTACAAACACAGAGAACAAGCTGATGGCTGCCAGAGGGAAGGTGGGTGAATGGTTGGGCAAAATAGGTGAATGGCAGTGGGAGATACTGACTTCCAGTTATAGAATGTATTAGTCATAGGAATAAAAGGTACAGCATAGGAAATATAGTCAATGGTACTGTAACAGCATTGTATGATGACAGATGGTAGCTACACCTGTGGTGAGCATAGCATAATATAGTGAATCACTATGTGACATTGTGTATTAACTTTAAACAACAACAATAAAAGAAATGGCTAGCAGTGAGGATGGAAGCAAGAAGTGGGATTGATTGAGGCCCCTACTAAATTCTTGACGTCTACTGGGATTTTATTTATTTATTTTTTCTACTGGGATTTTATATGGTCATATTATCCATAATGAATTTCTCCAGAATCTTAAGAAGTAGATTATATTTATCTTGATTTTATAAGAGTCAGAGAAAGCTTTGAGAAATTAATGGGAGTAAATTAAGGTCACCAAGTTAGATCTGGAAGCCATTCACAGGTCCATCTTATCTTGAACTATGTATTGAAGAGAATATGTCTTAGAAAATATCCTGCCTATGACCTTCTGGATATTTGAATATACTGGGATAAGGGGGAGGGGGGAGGGATGAGGGCTGGTTGGTGAGCACATCTTCCTGGTGCCTGGTTGACAGGATGACAGTGATGGAAAGAACCAGGACACAGGATTAGCAGGCACTATTCAACTTCACAGATTTTTCTGATGCTTTGAGTCATACAGAGAGAAAACACATTTCTCAAGGCTTACACAACTCCTCAGGAAGCTAGCAGAAGGTTCTCCTCTCGCTTTTGTCCTGAGGCTAATTAGTATCATACAAATGATAAACCTGACAGATTCTGGTCAATGTGTTCTCGAATGAAAGTGTCACTTCTGTATTAGGAGTCACTGAAACATTTCAATCTTTTTAAAAACACTCCAATCTTTTTAATTGTCTGAATACAGAATATATATGTTTATATATCTATGTATATGTATACACAAACTCATAGCACATATATTCACTATTTATATAAATTATATATAACATTCTAATCAGAAAAATACTTAATATTTGAAATACTCTGAGAAATTGAACTATGCAGATCAAAGCTTACAATGAATCACTTTCTGTGGAAAGGTTTTTTTTTTTTTTTTTCTTTTCCTAGCAGTACAGGATGAAGAAATGTTTTCTTTTGTTTCTCTTATAATTAAGCTTGTTTGAAACTCTTGAAGAGGTGAGAAAGGAATGGTTATACACGTGTAACAGCTCCCTGATGTCTGGTCCTCAAAGGATCTCCGATTCAGTGGGGAAAACATCTGAGTTTAAACTAGCTTCAAAAAAAAGTCATGCTTTCTACACACCATGAAGACATACTCTAATAAATATATGGAAGAACAAAAGCAAGCTGATATCCATCTTCGCTAAGCAGCCTATTTGCTGAAGAAATAGGATATGTCTTAATGGTTCAGGGACTCAGGCAACAGATGAATTCTTTAAATACAACCAAATGGATGGAGAAAATAGTAACAGAAATATACTGGTCCCAACTCTTCTGATTGAAGTTAGGTGCTTTATTCCCAGAACTTTTTTTAGCCTTCATGAGGTGGCATATCTTCTAGGAGTTCTTTGTAATCCCTGTAGGGTTTGGGAGCAGGGGGTGGGCAGTAAGCAGGAAACCTAAATCGTGGTTTAGTCACACGTATCAGGACTACGCATAGTCATTATGGGCCCACGTTACCACCCTCCAGGTATGTAGCACCACAGGTTTGCCTTCCAGCCAATTCTAACAAAATTCTGAGAGGCAGATCAATTTTAAAATGACTCTTAAAAATTTGTAGCCCCAGAGAATATCACTACCTGGCCCTGAGTTGTGGATACCCTGGCGAGCAGTGAAAATTCAGGAGCTGTGAATATATTTTATTTCTCAAAGTAATCTGTGGGCAAACCCTATAGAAATTGACAGGTCATCACAATAACAGTATAAAAAAATACTGGAAATCAAGAAACTCAGATTGTAGTTTCTGTCTTTGCCATGAACCAATTGAGGAAATTTGAACTAATTAATAACATCTCTCTGAGCCTCAGTTTTATCAACTGCAAAGAGTGACCTTGAACAAGCTGCCTATTTCCTCTGGACTTCACTTAATTATCAATTATAAGCGAGCTTACTCTGGCATTTTATGATATTATTAGGGAGATTCTTATTATAACATTGCTTGTTGAATCTAGTTAATGTCCCTGCCTGCAGGAGGCATTTAAGGACAATTCTGAGTAGAATTAGCCAACAAATAATATAGCTCTTAAGAGTTGGGATTATTTGCTTGGTCAATGAAAATATGAAGGTCAGAGGCAGTGTGGCTAGAGTAGAAAGGATTACTGTGTTGGAAATCCTGCATTTTGGCAACTGGTACCAACTTTGCTTCCTGCAACCTGATTTATTATCTTAGTAAGTAGTTAGATTTGTAAGACTCCTTATGAGTAAACAGTTTTATGCTATATATCTTAACAATAGAAATTTTTGATGGAGGAGACTTGTAATCCTTTCTGTGAGGTCTGAGGGAGTCTATCTGTTTAAATCAAAATAAAAGTAATATCAGTGGGATAGAGAAATGGCCTGGCCCTCTGAAATATTGAACACTGATATTAGACTCTCTTTGGCATCTCAAACCATAACTAGCCACCAGTTTTAAATGCTGTATTCACTTTCTATTGCTTGCATAATAAATTAGCAAAACTATACTGGCTTGAAACAAACCTTATTTCATAGTTCTACAGGTCAGATGTCCTGGCCAGCTCAGTTGGGCTTTACTCAAGGTATCACAAGGTAAAAATCAAGGTGTTGACTGGCAGGGTTCTCATCTGGGGGCTGTGGGGAAGAATTTCCTTCCAAGATAATTCAGGTTGTTGACCAATTCCAGAGATTTATAGCTCTCAGTCTGAGGACCAGTTTCCTTTGCTGGCTCTCAGCTATGAATCTCTCTCTCAGTCACCCTATGGCCACCCATATGCTTCTCAAAGGCCCCTCCAAATTCAAACCAGCAAGAGCAGGTCAAGTTCTTTCTACTTTGAATCTCTCCCACTTTCCCTTCTTTCTTCTGTCACTAGCACAAGAATGACTTCTGCTCTTAACAGCTGATGTGAGTAAATTAGGTCTACTGGGATAATCTCTCCATTTTAAGCTCAACTATACTACATAAGATAAGGGAGTGATAACTCATAACATTTAAAGATTCTGGATATTAGCCATATAGAATTTGGGGCCATTTCCAGAAATTCTAACACATAATGCTTTAGTTATGTCTTTTCTAGAGTCAAAAGACCTAAACAACAATGACCTCTGTGCCAGGCTATTTGGATAATATATCCATGCAAATAATGACAAGTGAGTGCCTTCTATTCTGGTACAGTTCAGAGGTTCTCAACATTGTTGTAACCAAAGTACATTACAGGTAGGCACTCTAAACAACACTCCCCAATTTGCACATAGTCAAATCAGGATTCAAAAGTGACTCAATTTATGGTCACACAACACAAATCAAACAGAAAAATCAGTGAATATCTGAGAAACACAATCCATACAAGTAACCAAGTTAAATAATTAATACAAAATAAAACTCTAAATGTTTTAATTCCTAAATGTATAGAGTCATTACCTTCTGGATAGTTACTTGAATAGCATAACTTGCCTATTCTTGCCACATAATTCCCTATTCTTTTGTTCATGCTTCCAAAGCATAAAAGGACAAATATTTAGGCTAAAGTACAGAACTGGATAGAGAATGAGACAGAGAGAGAATTTTAATATGTCAAGTAAAGTCACTAAAACAAACTTCTGATAAATGGAAACTCAAAAACTGCTTTTAATCATCCCATTAAACCTATATTGTACTGAAAAATTCAAGCATAAATATAAAGAATGAAATGGAAATAGTATCAGCTTATGGAGTTATATAACAGCAGCCAAGGAAAATGGTTCAGCTCATTTTTCTACTAAATAATAATAATTTAACATTCATCTCACTGAACATTTTGTTTCTGCCCATCCACTCTGAGGAGGCATTTGAATTACCGTAGACGACTTTTACTGTCAGTCAAGTGTCTAAAGTATCACACCAATCGCCTCTGAAATATTTTAAGACAAATAAAAAATCCTGACATGTAAAATTGCCTTTGATATCTGTTGAGAATCATTACTCAGTAACATTACTTAATGCCAATACTTGAAATTAGCAGTTAACACCCGATTCTTAAGATGACTATCTTTTGGTAATTATCATTTTGACAAATTTGAAAGTAATTGCCCCTATATTTTTCTCCTACAAATATGTCATTCATTCATTCTTGACCAATCTAGCCATTGTAATAGGAATGGCTTATATGTAATTGTTTATATACTACAGTAAACTTTCGCAAAACACACCAAAGAAATACTTAGATGCCTTCCATTGGCTGTCAGTTATGAACTTCAGAGAAAACCTAAGATTCTGTGAGGATAAGTGACTCTTTGACATCTGGCCCTAGTGTTAAGTGGCACCAGCCCCTTGTCCTATATTCACACAATCTAAAGAACAGCTACACCACCTTCTCAATCATCCCCTACTTTGTTTTGACTTCCTTCTCTCATCTCCCTCTCTTCCTTCCTTCTTCCTTTACTTCCTTCTCCTTCCCCCATTCTTTCCTCTTGCCTTTCCTTGCTTTCTTACTGTCTGTCTATCCTTCCTTTCCTTCCTTCCTCTCTACATTTCTCTAGTTCTTTCTCTGTTTTTCTTCCTTTTGTTGGACTTTTGTTGGACAATTTTCTTCAGGTTTACAAATTAAACTCAAAATTTATTCTTCCTTAGTTATCCCCAGGTTATTAAGAAAATACCTATATTAACTCCCCTTACCATGTTTTTATATAAGTACAATTTTATATGATCCCCAAGACAAGTATCTTAGCACATTCTCACATCTCAGAGGTCTTGCCACGCTTTCCCCAAGGTTCCCACCCCATTCCTCTGCATCATTTTTTAAAATTGAAGTATTCTTGACACACATTATACATCACATTTTTCTCATTGAGAAGTTTTGGTCTAGATTGTTTTAGATACACGTTTCTGTTTTGGTTATTGCTTGTTTAAAAATAAACTTTAGTGGTATCTTTCTCATCTATAATCCCTATATTTTCTTGTGATCTCCTGGATTTTTTTTTTCTGGATAATTTTTTTTTTAATTAGTAGACTTTTAAAAAAAATATATTTATTTATTTATTTATTTTTAAATTTTATTTATTTATTCCTGAAAGACACAGAGAGAAGCAGAGACATAGAGGGAGAAGCAGGTTCCTCACAGGGAGCCTGATGTGGGACTCAATCCCCAGACTGGGATCATGCCCTGAGTCAAAGGCAGACACTCAACGGCTGAGCCACCTAGGTGTCCCAGTAGACTTCTTTTTAGAAGTCTTAGGTTTACAGTAAAACTGAAACTAAATTAAAGAGTTTCAGTACCTCTTCTCCCCCCACCACATTTTTTCCATCATTAACATGTTACATTAATGTGGTTAACTTTGTTACAATTAATGAGCCAACACTGACACATTATTAAGTAAAGTCTATGAATTACATTCCTGTCCACTTTATGTTGTATAGTTCTATTGGTTTTAATGAAAAATGAAATGTATCTGCAATTATATTATCATACAGAATAGTTTCACTGCCCTAAGAATGCCCTATGCTCCACCTATTCAACCCTGCCATCCCTCCTTCCCCCTGAACGCTTGATCTTTTTACTACATCTGTGGTTTTGCCTTTTCAAGAATGTCACAGGCACAGTATTGTGTGAATTGTATAGTGTCTAACCTTTTCAGACTGGTTCCTTTTGTTTAGCAATATATATTCGAAGTCCTTCTGTTTCTCATGGCTTGATAGCTCATTTCTTTCTGCTACTGAATAATATTCCATTGCATGGATATCCCTCATTGAAGGTATTTTCAAAGTACATTTTAAGTGGTAAAACTAATAATATCTTTTTCATCGTCATATCTAAATAATATTTGGCAAGATACAAATCTCCATATTTGAAGAGCCTTTTCTTTAAAAATATACTTCCTTCCTGTATCCAGTATAACTGATAAAAAACATTAAAGCAATCTACTATTTTGTTCTTTTGTAGATGACCCACTCCCTCACCCCTGGAAGATTTTGGTATATTTTCTTTACTTTTGATATCCTAAAATTCAGTGACGTGTCTATATGTAGGCTTTTTTTCTTTATTCTATTTTGCTCTTTATAAAACCTTTCAATTTTGAGTTTACATGTTTATATAATCTCAAAAATTCTAAGAAGGTAAAATCCTCCAAATATATCTTACCTTTATTTTTTCTGCTTTTAGAATGTTTATTTTATGGCTATTAACATTTTAACATCTACCCTCTATTTCACTTTTTCTTTCATCTATGTGTTTCATTGGTTTATCCTTTTTTAATGCTTTCTAGAAAAGTTCCTGAAAGTAGTTTCCACTTTTTTTCAAAATTTTAGGCATATTTTATGGTCTAGAATATGGTCCATTTGGTGAACATTCCACATGAGCTTGAGAAGAACATGGTCTCTCTTGTTGTTGGATGGAATAGTATACATGCCAATCAAGTTGATTGATAGTGTTGTTCAGAACAACTTACTGACTTTGTATTCTTACTGATTTCTTGCATCATTGCATTTTTATTCTTCTTTTATTTAGGAGTTGCCTAGAATTTGCAATATGCATTTATCCCTGAATAGAATGCAGACCATGCCAAAAGAGTCTAACTATATTACAAGTGTTTGAATCAACCTCATTGAAAAGGATTGAAGCAAAAGTTGCTAAGTGATTTTGGAAATAAGTAGAATCTATAAGACTAAAGGCAAAAGGAACTGCACATAAGCCCTGTTCTCTAGTTGATAAAGTGTTTTGTTTTGTTTTTTTCCCCTACAGTGGTACAGTAGGTTAAAACTTTGTTCTGACTTAAGTATGCAAGAATTTAACAATCATGTAAATGCATAGAGGATGGCAGAAACCAGACTCCTCGCCATATTTGTTATTCACAAATAAGGTAGTGGAGAAGGTTGTAATGAACTAGGTGGTTCCAGAAAGTAAGAAAGTGCTCAACAAAACAAAGCAACTTTTCATGGATGGGGAATGTCAAAGGGATACAGAAGCCAATGGCCAAAGCTGGAGAATACAAGCAATAAAATCTACTACTGGTTTATAAGCAAAATTATAAAATGAATTTCCATGAGTCCATATTAATGGATGGATGGATGGATGGATGGATGGATGGATGGATGGAAGGAAAGAAGGAAGGAAGGACAGAAGGGAGGGAGGGAGGGAGAGAAGGAGGGAGGGAGGAGAGAGGCAGGAATTTACCATACAGAAGAAATCCAAAAAATGTATGCAGATGCCCCACCCCTCACGGAGCTGGATGATGACCCCCACTCCTTAAATAGGAGCTACACACAATGACTTCCTTCCAAAGAAAACAGTATGGAAAGAGACAAATAGGACCCATATAGCAGAGAAATCTGACACTATCTCAACCAGGTGATTAAGGTCAATATCAACAGTATTAAATCATTCTGTTTCCAGATCAAATACCAATTCCTCTTCCACAAATCCCAATAGGTAACAGCAATCAGGAAAAAAAAAAAAAGTGTTCAGTTTTTTTGTTGTTGTTCCCATAGCCCTTTATTTACAAAAACATAGGGCATCTAATGTGTCCTATATTATAATAATTCTCTACACATCTGTCTTCTCAAAGTTCTCAGATTATCTATTTCTTGACTATAAGTTTCCAGAGGGAAGAGACTGTCTATCATCTTGATAGCCTCTTTAATTCAGCACTTTCTACAATGTCGAGATGACTTAATGTTAGTTACGACACATCTGAATTAACCGAAATGGATTCCTTTGGAAAAATTACCTGTGAATACATTTTCTGAATTTTACTAGGGAAACTGCAGTAGTCAAGCATACATGCCACAATCCCTGTCCTATAAATTCGCTGAAAGTGAATGTCAATGTATCACAGGCACTGAGCTTTTCCAGTCAGTACATCCTTTAGGTACCAAGTTGTACTCCTTCAGCATGTCAAAATATATACAACCATTGCTAAGTTAAAACTAGTGGACCACTTGATTCTGACCATGAGAAGTCTTCTCTCCATAGAAGATATATTTAGACATATAATTTAAGCTTATTTGTCTTTCTTGCTCAGCAGCCGCAGGCAATATGTAGAAGAAATGAGTGCAGAATTGCTCAAGTGTGATGAGGACATTTACCAAGAAGGGACTACAAACAAAATTCATTAAACTCTTGACCATAATCTTGAGGCTCTGAAATTCAAACACAATGTTTTTCTTCTTAATAGCATTGTCATGATTCTTGCCAGTCGAACAATATACCTATCGATTCCCACTGGAAAATACTTCCAATGTTGTGTCTCATAGAAGAATGATCTTTTTCAATAAAGAAATCCTCACTTGTGATGTTACCAAAAGGAAAAACTACTGAACATGCTTGGAGTTTTAAAGAGCCACTGACCAAAGACTCAAAGAAATTATCTGAAATTCTCATCTGTATTGCCCTTGAATTTCCAGCTCTGTCAGGGAAGTCTGAGAAATTCATTCAGAATTTATACTGATTTAATAGTAACCAAAATGAATATTGTGTGTTTACCAAAAATATATGCAAATAACTATAAAAACTGATCTTTTGAGATAGGAAAGATTTGTCCTCCTAATAACACCCAATTTATACCGGGAGAACCTTTCTCCAACAAATAGTGCAGTAGTTCTTCTCACACCATGTACAGGGTGCTTTAAAATGGACTCAGTTTATTTTCATGATAAAATAAAGTCCCTCATGGAGTACATTCTAAAACCTTAATACTTGATGAGGTATCCCCAAAGAACCATACACAATTATACAATTATACCATGTACTATAATTTGTTTTCTCCCTCCTATCCTGACTAGCTCTAATACTACTGTTTTGATCATCCCTCCCTTGTTTTCTCCACATTAAGGGAATTTCATGGGTTTTCATGTAGCTATGTCCCTTTTAGTGATTTACCTCATTATCTGTTCAAATGTATTTCTTTTATTAGATTGTAAGCTTCATGTGGATATTACCCAAGTGCCTACACAGCCCTTGATCCTGTTTCATACTTGTACAGTTGACTGAATAACTGAAATACTCTAGTCTTTGTCTCAAAATTAGAATATTTATGGCAATGGCACTATTCATGATACCTCCCCACGATCTGAATCAATAATCTCTACCCCATGAGGGATCATCCTTTTCGGAAAGTGCACCAGTATGATTGTTAAAATTCTTATTTCTGTAAGTGATACCTAGAAATTTATCCCAAACCTAATATTCGTGAGAAAAGTCATTTATAACATATTCAGGGTTTTTGCTAATTTAAGGGACAATAGAGAGGGATGGTTAGTCACTGGAGGCAGACTGCCCAGATTTGAGACCTAACTTACTGCCTTTATTGGCTATGCGATCTTGGTAAGTTCCTTAAATTCTAGGTTTCCTTGTTTGTGAAATAGAGAAAGTAACACTGCCTACCTTATACGTGTTGCCAGGACAGAAATACGCAACACACGTAAGTACTTAGAGCACTGTCTGGCACAGCGTAGGCTGTCAGTACGTGGTAGTTACACTAAAGCTGCACATTGAAGGCTCTAACTAGTTAGTTCAGCAAGTGAGAACACAGCAAGTACAAGAAAGCAGTGTAATAGTGGGAAAGGGCCCTGGGATACAAGCAAGACGAAATGGATTTAAGCCCTGGGTCTGACACTAACTTTGTAGTATCAGTCAAATCATGGCTTCCTTGAATATCAATTTCTTTGCACTTATTTATTTATTTTTAAAAGATTGTACTTATTTATTCATTAGAGACAGAGAAGCAGAGGGAGAAGCAGGCTCCTCGCAGGGAGCCTGATGTGGGACTTGATCTCAGGACTTCCAAACCATGCCCTGAGCTGAAGGCAGACACTCAAATGCTGAGCCACCCAGACATCCCAATTTCTCTGCATTTAAATGGGAAAAAAATACCTACTTCACAGAATTGTTTGTGAGGTTTAAATGAGGTAAGGAATGTGGAAGAGCTTTGTGAAATATAACATATTATAAAACATGAAATGTTATCTCTATTTCATCATCAAAAGCACAGTGAGGAACATTTGCACTTCACTGATTAGCTGGGAGAGGACAGTAAAAGTGTGTACCAGGCCACCCTGCTATTAGTTCTACTATTAATATCCAATGAGAACACAGACATTTTAAATCAAAAGGAAATTTATTCTTTCCTTTGAACCTAACAAGCCTAAAGGACACTCTTAAAAGTGAACTGTGAGCAAGCACTAAAAATAAAATGAAATTAATGCCTTCATAGTAAAAGGACAGTTACCACATGAAGTATAATATTTTCTCAATGTATTTTGGGCAGTGATTTTTAAAAAAAGAAAAGAAAAGCATGTTATTTATTGCCTTTCAAATTCTTTTAAAAAATTAAAGAAATTGATTTTTACCAGCATAGGAAAAACTCTGTGAGCTTTAATTTTTATTTGATGATAAACTAGTTTAGAAATAAGAGATTATCTTAATAAATATGGTACTTCAAACGGAATGTGAGATCATTACTATACCTATTGCATACAATCTGAAAAAAAAAGGACTCTTAGCACTTAAGCCCCCTTCACAGAGATGGGATGTAGAGGGGAGCTGTCCGAACTAAAATAGGCCTTTCATACAATTGTCCACATAGTAAAATGTGGGCAAATGATACTTCACTCAATGAATCAATCCGACCTTCCAGCTGAAAGATTTATTTTCTTCATATAGACTTTTAGTCAATTGAGCTAAGTATATGGGTTTTCAAGTAGGTCAAAAATCACTTGCTTCCTCTTTATAAGTCGTTTTTCTCCTAAAATGCCTCTTCCACTGGTAACAAAATGTGCTCTCAGTCATTAACGTTTACTGTGATTTTTACTTTAGGTGTCACCTATTGTAGTTGTTTTGTGTCTGCTTTCTAACATCAGAATAAGAGTCTTTCTAAATGTTAACCAAATAGTAGAGATGTCATATTGGCAACAGGGTTCTCCCAATTGGGATGGAATTCTCTGAAATCCTATTGAATGGTAAGGTACTTATTTGCAAATGCTTATCAGGCTTCCCACCTTCTTCTGAACTTAGTCTTTGTTTAATTGGAGTGAAAATATAGAGAACATGGAAGAGATAAGGTCTCAGTGTTTGATGTGTCTGTGCCTTCCAGTGCAAAGACTTTATTAAAAATGGATTTTTTTTTTTTACTGGCTTTCTCAGAGAAAAGAAATGAGTCTTATTAAGTGGGGAGAACTTTTTTTTTTTTTTTTTTGAAGCTGAGAGACCCATTTATTAAGTGACTCCTGGCAAGCAACATGCCTTTGCTCTGGGGCCCCATAGCATCCCCCTGCCCTCCCAACCGAGGTGATCACTGTGTATGGAGTTGGGCCCAAACTTGTAGTCAGTGTTCTTTCCTTCTCTGCAGCCTGATGCTTGGCAGAGAGTCTGAGAAGGGGCCAGCTGGGGGCTGCAGGGTGGAAGAGCTGTGCGGTGCTTTACCAGGTATCAGCTCTAGGCCACCTCCTCCTCCTCGGCCGTGGCATCCTGGTACTGCTGGTACTCAGACACCAGGTCATTCATGTTGCTCTCGGCCTCTGTGAACTCCATCTCGTCCATGCCCTCACCCGTGTACCAGTGTAGGAAGGCCTTGCGCCAGAACATGGCTGTGAACTGCTCTGAGATGCGCTTGAACAGCTCCTGGATGGCTGTGCTGTTGCCGATGAAGGTGGCGGACACCTTTAGCCCCCGGGGTGGGACTAAGGAGAATAAGCCAATACACAAATAGATATGATGGCCATGAAAATGAGAACATGCACATTTTATGAGAGATGAAGTAGAAGAAATGGCATAATGTAAGAACAGAAGATGAGCATGCTTATAGCACTGAGAAAAGAAAATCATTTTTCATTGTAGCATTTCAAAGGTTTTTTTGAAGAGACATAAAGGGGAACAGGGAGTATGAAAATAGAAAATGGGTATTTTGTAGGTAAGCTGATCAGGGATGGAAAGGCTTGTGGACCAAAGAAAGATAAATAAAATGAAAAGGCATATACATTACTATGTAACTGCAATAATTTCAATATGGTATCCAGTACTGAGAAAAAGGTACCTCTATATTCAGAAAATAAAAGTTACAGAGGGAAGTAAGTTATCTGAGAACAGAGAAATAAAGTAAACATAGGTTCAAAACTTTGGTCCTTAAAACCCCCAACATTCAGACATAACCCAGATGCCCTACTCTCAAAGCTCACCTCTCAAGGGAGAGCTTCTGGCTTTAAATAAGCAGCAGAGTCTGGAGAACTCTTGAGAACTCAGGTAGATAGCTGATGTTATATAATTTTCAATGTGATCTTCACATTTAAAAAAAAAAACGCCTGAATTCATTAGTGAAAGCAGGTTTAATGACTAGACTTCAGAATAAAAGAGTGTAAGGATGATTTATCCAAGACAGAAAAATAAGTTATTATAATATCACATTCTAAGTACTATAATAGCAGTGCGTATAAATCACAACATATAAACAGAGGAGTAGGGATTAATTCAGTTTGGAGTCAAGGGCAGGAAGAAAAGTTCAGAGAATGCTACATAGAGGATGTGATTAGAAGGTGAGCTTTAAAGTCTTAGCAAGATTTTTGCAGGTGGAGGGAATTTCTATACCACCTCCAGCTGAACTGCTAAATGAAGAAAGATCCTTTTTTCAAAATTCAGGGTTTCCACTTGATTTCCTTAAGCGCAGACAGTAGAAATATGGCCAGAAACTAGGCCACATCTAAAAATCCCACAAATGGGGACCTGAGTGGTTCAGTAGGTTAAGCGTCCAACTCTTGGTTTCAGTTCCGGTCACGATCTCATGATCTCATGGTGCACTGGTCTCTGCAATCAGTGAAATCTGCTTGAGAGTGTCTCTATTCCTTTTTTTCTTTCCCTCCCCACTCCGCGCTTGCTTGCTCTTAAATAATTTTTCTTAAGTCCCACAAATAGCTTTAGAATCCAGATCAAAATGACTTCTAACTGACAAAGGAACACTGAGTGCATAATGTGACAAGAGGTGGGCCTTTGCCCAGGGCCTAAGAATTCAGTGTCACTTGATTCTACTATTGGGACAGCCCCTATAGGATGTTACCTGATAAACAGGTATGTGAAAATTACTAAGTGTCTCAGGAAAATTTCTGAAACCTCACATTATGAGAAAATATATAAATTATGATTCTTGTGTCTATTACTTGATCTATGCAATCAGATATCTATTAAAGGATCCTTTTAATTGTTATGGTCTACTCACAGGGAAGAAAAGGAATGGTGGCAGACTAGCTAAGGGGTAGGTTTTGAGGAACCAATTTGTACTTTACTTTTCTAGATTTATAGCTAGCTACTCTCAAAAATAGTCTACTACTCTTTGAAGAAGGATGTGATGCAAGCTATCACGTTAAAATATATATAACAAGGCAATTAAGAAAATAGGGTAATAAAGTGAAACTTCTGAATAAAAAAAAAATTGTACCAGAACTAATGAATCGAGTAGTTACTCCAATTGTTATTCTAATTGTGATTCAAATTTAACTGTGAGTTTCCTGGTAGCCAAGGAAAAATGGGAATGGAATGAAATGTTTACAGATTAAAGAAAATTTGTAAAATCATCTTTAAGTACGTGTCGTTTATGGGCATTAAGTCCTAGGAGAGCTTCATCATATAACTCCTTGTATAAGGGACATTGCATTACACAAAGTCTTCAACTACAGTTTTATAGAAAATTTAAGTAGGTTTCTCCTGTGCTATTCTTATATCGATCTCAGTAAAAAAAAAAATCTGAGGACAAAACATTAAACTGTAACTCCGGGAAGGAATTTCTACAAAGATTATAAAGTAAAACACTCCTAGTACACTGCTTTCTGGTAACATAACATAATTCAGAAGTAAAACTTATAAAAACAAAGATGTTATTAGATAATGTGTATCTTAAATGTTCAGAAATTGTTCAGCTTAAGAAATTCAATAGCTGGGGCAGCCCCTGTGGTGCAGCGGTTTAGCGCCGCCTGCAGCCCCGGGTGTGATCCTGGAGAACCAGGATGGAGTCCCACATCAGGCTCCCTGAGTGGAGGCTGCTTCTCCCTCTGCCTGTGTTTCTGTGTCTCTCATGAATGAATAAATAAAATCTTAAAAAAAAAAAGAAATGCAATAGCTGAAGCACTAGATATCTGCACTGTTAGAAGAAATATCCTTAATGATAGAATATTACTTAAAAGTTAGTGATAATATAATATTTTAATTTAAAGCCAAGTGTCATAATTTATATTCTCAGAGAGAGATCTTCCCACCTCTAAATGAAGTTGGGTCAGAGTGGTTCACATTTTTTTTTTACCGAGAAAGATTTTGAGATTATCCACATCCTCACCTGGAAATTTAGGGTTCTTTCTGAAAACACACAGGGTAATATAAGGTATTATTAATTGCCCTTCTCACAGGTGAACCAATTGGAGTCTTCTAATCTATCATATCACTCCAAGCCACACTATCAATGCTAACATCTAACTTAAATTCATTCTTAACTTTGTCCTTGACTGTCTTGTCCCAGTGTCTTCCTGTCGATTGATTCTTAATGGAGTATCCCCCCACTCCCAGTGTGAAACATTCTTCTAAATAAACAAGAATATGGGGTGCCTGGATGGCTCAGTTAAGCATCTGCTTTGGGCTTATGTCATGATCCCAGGATCCTGAGATCGAGCTCCACATCAGGTTCCTGCTCATGCTCTCTCTTACTATCTCTCTTTCTCTAAAATAAATAAATAAATTTTTTTAAAAAAAGAAACAAGAATACTCTACAGATCCATATATTATAAATTCACACTGTCAACATCTTTTATGTAAGATTCATTGGAATTATCCTCATCCCTTCTCTTGTGTTGCTGCAAAGTGCTCTAAGTAGCACCATACACCTTGAGCAACTGGCCCTTGCCAAAATGGAGCCATTACATCACTACTTTTAATGTTGCAAAGACTGAGTTTTAAAATCTATTAAATCAGAAAAATCTATTTTCTATTTCTCTAATTTTGGCATGTTGGGTTTGAACCTCATTTCCATTTGTGTTAAGCCACAATAACTACTTGTTTTAATGAAACAAATTAATCAGTAGTGTTGGTCATGGGCTATTTGGTCTCCATATCATCAGGCTGCACTATAGTAAGCAAATGCACAGGTAGGCAAATTGTGTTTATCACCATTTAAGAAACATAATAGAGCAGGTGTCCTGTTCATTACTAAACCAGTAAAAGCATAGAAAACCCAAAAGACTCCACCACAAGATTGCTAGAACTCATACAGCAATTTGGCAGTGTGGCAGGATACAAAATCAATGCCCAGAAATCAGTGGCATTTCTATACACTAACAATTAAACTGAAGAAAGAGAAATTAAGGAATCAATCCCATTTACAATTGCACCCAAAAGCATAGGATACCTAGGAATATACTTAACCAAAGAGGTAAAGGATCTAGACCCTAAAAACTACAGAACACTTCTGAAAGAAATTGAAGAAGACACAAAGAGATGGAAAAATATTCCATGCTCATGGATTGGAAGAATTAATATTGTGAAAATGTCATACTACCCAGGGAAATGTACACATTTAATGCAATTCCTATCAAAATACCATGGACTTTCTTCAGAGAGTTGGAACAAATCATCTTAAGATTTGTGTGGAATCCGAAAAGACCCAGAATTACCAGGGGAATATTGAAAAAGAAAACCAGAGCCAGGGACATCACAATGCCAGATTTCAGGTTTGTACTACAAAGCTGTGATCATCAAGACAGTGTGGTCCTGGCACAAAACAGACATATAGATCAATGGAGCAGAATAGAGAACCCAGAAATGGGCCCTCAACTCTATAGTCAACTAATATCAGATAAAGCAGAAAAGACTATTCACTGGAAAAAGGACAGTCTCTTTCAATAAATGGTGCTGGGAAAATTGGACATCCACATGCAGAAGAATGAAACTAGACCATTCTCTTACACCATACATAAAGATAAGCTCAAAATGGATGAAAGATCTAAATGTGAGACAAGAATCCATCAAAATCCTAGAGGAGAACACAGGCAACACCCTTTTTGAACTTGGCCACAGCAATTACTTGCAAGGTACATCTATGAAGGCAAGGGAAACAAGAGCAAAAATGAACTACTGGGACTTAAGCAAGATAAAAAGTTTCTGCACAGCAAAATAAACAGTCAACAAAACTAAAAGACAACCTACAGAATGGGAGAAGATATTTGCAAATGACCTATCAGATAAAGAGCTAGTATCCAAGAACTATAAAGAACTTATTAAACTCAACAGCAAAGAAACAAACAATCCAATCATGAAACGGGCAGAAGACATGAACAGAAATTTCACCAAAGAAAACATAGACATGGCCAACAAGCACATGAGAAAATGCTCCGCATCACTGGCCATCAGGGAAATACAAATCAAAACCACAATGAGAAACCACCTCACACCAGTGAGAATGGGGAAAATGAACAAGACAGGAAACCACAAATGTTGGAGAGGATGTGGAGAAAGGGGAACCCTCTTGCACTGTTGGTGGGAATGTGAACTGGTGCAGCCACTCTGGAAAACTGTATGGAGGTTCTTCAAAGAGTTAAAAATAGAACTGCCCTGCGACCCAGCAATTGCACTGCTGGGGATTTACCCCAAAGATACAGGTGCAGTGAAAAACCAAGACACCTGCACCCCAATGTTTATAGCAGCAATGTCCACAATAGCCAAACTGTGGAAGGAGCCTCAGTGTCCATCGAAAGAAGAATGGATAAAGAAGATGTGGTCTATGTATACAATGGAATATTACTCAGCCACTAGAAACGACAAATACCCACCATTTGCTTCAACATGGATAGAAATGGAGGGTATAATGCTGAGAGAAGTACATCAATTGGAGAAGGACAAACATTATATGGTCTCATTCATTTGGGGAATATAAAAAATAGTGAAAGGAAATAAAGGGGAAAGGAGAGGAAATGAGTGGGAAATATCAGTGAGGGAGACAGAACACGAGAGACTCCTAACTCTGGGAAATGAACAAGGGGTAGTGGAAGGGGAGGTGGGCGGGGGGTTGGGTGACTGGGTGTTGGGCACTGAGGGGGCATTTGATGGGATGAGCACTGGGTGTTATCCTAGATGTTGACATATCAAACTCCAATAAAAAATATATCCCAAAAAAGTAAACCAGTAAAAATATAAGTGATTTTGTTGTATCTATCCTAAAATATCATGCCAGTTATCTTTCTCATAAATCAACTAAGCCCTACTCCTGAGACTTCAAGTCCCTCTATGATCCAGCCTGACTTCTTTAATTTTTTTCACTCTTTAATATACATTCTCCTGCCTGTCAGCCTTATCCCCCCAGCCCTTAAGCACACCATATTTAATACCACTAATGTGGCTTTGCTTATACAATGAGAACCTTTTCTTCCTGTCCAACCCCTTTATGAGTCAATTCAAGTGTCCGCTTCCTCCGTGCAGCTCTCACTGATCACCTTCTACTCAATTGAGTTAATACCACATACTTCTTAAATCAGATCAACCTTAGTTTCTGCATGCTGCTTTGGTCCCTTATATTAGAACGCAAGTTCCATTCGGGATGATTCTAATTCTTACAATCTACCTGTAACCCACATCACAGAAGTGTGAGTCTCAATAAATATTTGTAAGATGACCAATTGTCTTGTTAACTGAATATATTTCAGAGACTATGATGATAATTTGTTATTATAATTATTTTGGAAGAGATCCCATTTAGGCTTCTCAGATTTTGCAGACTTTTGAATGCTTCAGTACCCATTTATTCTTGGAGAAACTCTTTCACATTTGTCAACCTGTACATTCAGTTGTAATCCTTTTTATAATGAAGATGATAATTGTACCTGCCAATAATTATGATAAATGTACAATCTTACGCGGTCTTTTGTTCATTTCTAAAATCGGTAAAAGTATACATGATTTTATGACAACATTGCTTTGTGGAACTAAAGTGAGTGATATATGATTAGAATGTTTTTCAGAAAAGATAAATCTCTAGTCTAATTAATAGAAGTAGGAGTCAGATATCAGAAATCTTTGTATTTCTTGTAGAAAATTCCATCCTTTCAACTCTAGCTCTCCTCCTCTCACAGTTTGTCTTGCCTGCATTTGGCTCCCAGTTTTATCATCAAAAGCTGCTCTTGTCAGTTTCCCTCCATTCTCTCTCACATCAAGGATATGATTGATACACATAGTTAGAGTTCAGGATCATACAAGTAGAGGTGGCATCACAGCAGTGCAGGCATCTTCAAGTTGAATACCAAACACTTCTGTTCTTAAATGCCATTTAGGTAGTATAACATGTCACTTGATCTGAAGACCCACCATTTGGGGGATCCTTTTCCTTTCAGAAATCCAACTCAATCCAATCCTTTTAAAGGAAATCATCTCTCTGTTGCCCTCTTTGATCATTTAGAAGCCCTTGGATAAATTGCAGTTTGTCATAAATTGTAGTCTTCTGCTTTCTCCTTTCCCCCCTAAGTTCCACAAGGGGAAGGGAATAGTTGGTAAATGTTAGTTTTTTTCCTTTGATAAAAAGTATGTTATCCCAAGGCAGAGACATAGAGACGTTTTCCATAGTGCGTTATAGGTAAATATCATCTAAAATAAATAAGAAGCTTAATTTGAAAAACAGATGGCCTTCTACCCATGGACAAGGGAAAAATGTGATATACATTCACAGGATATGGTAAAGGAAAGAGCATGGGCTTTCAAATGAGATTTTTTAATGTTTTAAAATTTTCGTTTAAATTCAATTAATTAACATATAATGTATTATTGTTTTCAGAGGTAGAAGTCAGTGATTCATCAGTGTTATATAATACTCAGTGCTCATTACATCACATGCCCTCCTTAATGTGCATCACCCAGTTACCACATTCCTCCCTACCACTCCCTCCAGCAAGCTTCAGTTTGTTTTCTGATTAAGATTCTCTTATGATTTGTCTCCCTCTCTAATTTCATCTTGTTTTATTTTTTCCTCTCTTCTTCTATGATCTTCTGTTTTTTAAATTCCATATATAAGTGAGATCATATGAGAATTGTCTTTCTCTAATTGACTTATTTAACTTAGCATAATATCCTCTAGTTCCATCCACATCATTGCAAATGGCAAGATTTCTTTCATTTTTTTGGTGGCTGAGTAGTTGCATTGTGTATATACACCATATCTTTTTTTATCCATTCATCTATCTATGGACGTCTGGGCTCTTTCCATAGTTTGGCTATTGTGGACATTGATGCTATAAATATTGGCTCTCTCTCTCTCTCTCTCTATCATAAATAAATAAAAATAAAAAAACTCTCTCTCTCTATCATAAATAAATAAAAATAAAAATAAATAAAAATAAAAAAAAAAGGGATCCCTGGGTGGCGCAGCGGTTTGGTGCCTGTCTTTGGCCCAGGGTGGGATCCTGGAGACCCGGAATCGAATCCCACGTCGGGTTCCCGGTGCATGGAGCCTGCTTCTCCCTCTGCCTGTGTCTCTGCCCCCCCCCCATAAATAAATAAAAATAAAAAAATAAAAAAATAAAAAAAATAAATATTGGGGTGCAGGCAACCCTTTGGATCACTACATTTGTATCTTTGGGGTAAATACCTACCCCATAGTGCAATTGCTGGGTTGGAGGCTAGTTCTATTTTCAACTTCTTGAGGAATCCCCACACTGTTTTCCAGAGTGGCTGCACCAGTTTGCTTTCCCACCAATTATGTACGAGGCTTCCCCTTTCTCTGCATCCTCTCCAACATCTGTTGTTTCCTGACTTGTTTATTTTAGCCATTTTGAGCGATGTGAGGTGGTATCTCATCGTGGTTTTGATTTGTATTTCCCCGATGCTGAGTGATGTTAAAAATTTTTTCATGTGTTTGTTGACCATTTGTATGTCTTTGGAGAAATGTCTGCTCATGTCTTCTGCCCATTTCTTGATTGGATTATTTATTCTTTGGTGTTGAGTTTGATAAGTCTATAGATTTTGGGTAGGAGCCATTTATCTGATATGTCATTTGTGAGTATCTTCTCCCATTCTGTAGGTCTTTTGGTTTTGTTGACTGTTTCCTCTGCTGTGCAAAAGCTTTTTATCCTGATAAAGTCCCAATAGTGCATTTTTGCCTTTGTTTCCCTTGCCTCTAGAGATGTGTCTACCAAGAAGTTGCTATGGCAGAGGTCAAAGATGTTGCTGCCTCTGTTCTTTTCTAGGACTTTCATTTCTGACTCAGATTTAGATCTATCATCCATTTTGAGTTTATTTTTGTGTATGATGTAAGAAAGTAGTCCAGTTTCATTCTTCTGCATGTGGCTGTCATATTTTCCCAACACCATTGTTGAAGAGACTGTCTTCTTTCCATTGGATAATCTTTCCTACTTTGTCGAAGATTAGTTGAGCATAGAGTTGAGGGTCTATTTCAGGGTTCTTTATTCTGTTCCATTGATCTATATGTCTGTTTTTATGTCAGTACCATACTGTCTTGATGATTACAGCTTTGTAATAGAGCTTGGAATCCAGAATTGTGATGCCATCACTTTTGGTTTTCTTTTACAACATTCCTTTGGCTATTCAGTGTCTTTTCTGGTTCCATACAAATATTATTTGTTCCAACTCTGTAAAACAAGTTGATGGTATTTTGACAGGGATTGTGTGAATGTATAGATTGCTCTAGGTGGCATAGACATTTTAACAATATTTGTTCTTCCAATCCATGAGCACAGAACATTTTACCATCTCTTTGTGTCTTTCTCAATTTCTTTCATGGTTCTATAGTTTTCAGAATACAGGACCTTTGCCTCTTTGGTTAGGTTTATTCCTAGGGATCTCATGGTTTTGGATGAAATTGTAAATGAGACTGGCTTCTTAATTTCTCTGTCTTCTGTCTCATTGTTAGTGTACAGAAATGCAACTTATTTCTGTGCATTGATTTATGTCCTGCCACTTTGCCGAATTCCTGTATGAATTCTAACAATTTTGAGGTGAAGTCTTTGGGTTTTCCATACAGAATATCATGTCATCTGCAAAGAGTAAGAGTTGGACTTCTTTGCCAATGTAGATGCCTTTTATTTCTTTTTGTTGTCTGATTGCTGAGACTAGGACTTCTAGGAACTCTGTTGAACAGCAATTGCTCATCCTCGCCAAGTGTTCCTGACCTTAGGGGCAAAGCTCTCAGTTTTTCCCATTTTGAATGATTTTTTGCTGTGGGCTTTTCATCTATGGTTTTTATGCTATTGAGGTACGTTCCCTCTCCCCCTACGCTGTGAAGAGCTTTAATGAAGAAAGGGTGCCTTGACAAAGTACAGCACTTTGTCAAATGCTTTTTCTGAATCTGTTGAGAGGATCGTATGGTCCTTGTCCTTTCTTTTATTAATGTACTATATCATATTGATTGATTTGTGGATGTTGAGCCCCTCTTGCAGCCCAGGAATAAATCCCACTTAGTTGTAGTGAATAATCCTTCAAATGTACTGTTAGATCCTACTGGCTAGGATTTTGGTGAGATTTTTTTGCATCCCTGTTCATCAGGGATATTGATCTACAGTTCTCCTTTTTGGTGGGGTCTTTGTCTTGTTTTGGGATCAAGGTAATGCAGGCCTTATAGAGAGAGTTTGGAAGTCCCCCCCCCCCATTTCTATTTTTTGAAACAGCTTCAGAAGAATGGGTACTAATTATTTAAACGTTTGGTAGAATTCCACTGGTAAGCTATCTGGCCCTGGACTCTTACTTGTTGGGAGGTTTTTGATGACTGCTTCAATTGCCTTGCTGGTTATGGGTTTGTTCAGGTTTTCTATTTCTTCCTATTTCAGTTTTAGTAGTTTGTATGTCTCTAGGAATGCATCCATTTCTTCTATGCCTAATTTGTTGGCATATAGTTGCTCATAATATATTTTTTATAATTGTTTGTATTTCTTTAGTGTTGGTTGTGATCTCTCCTCTTTCATTCATGGTTTTATTTTCTTTCTTTACAATTCTGGGATGCAGTTTCTTCTAACAGACCAAAATACACACAGAATCTAATATATGGCTCTGTTCTCTTCACCTGTCTGATCATCCTCTCTTCTCTTTCTCCTGTTTTGTTATAGTGTTTTTTAAATTTTCATCTTTACGGTTACATGCTATCCTACTCAGTGTAAATGAGCTTCAAACTATCTATATGGAAGGGAAAAGAAGGAATCCTATCCTGCGGTTCCATCTGTGCCCAAGGTCATCATACTAACATTGTCTCTTCAGTGACTTGGCAACCATGCATGACAGTCACCTATAAGAACTGAAACACATGGCAATCCCAAGGACATTTTAACAAGAACCCATTTCACTTCATGCTGATACTTCAGCTCTGTCCAATTCAGGACCAGAGTTAAAATGGCCACAAAGGAAGTAAATGGATACCACTAGATGTCATGCCTTAAAGGAAGGAAAGTGTCTACCACAAATGTTCTTTTTTGGAAGATATATTTTTGTCTTATGCTAAATATGACAAAAGAAAATGTCTTATTCTTGGTCTGCATATCTTTCTTGTCCAATTACCTCCTGCCACTGTGGCACATCTACACTGCAACTAGTAAAATACTGCTCATACCTACAAAAGCTCACAGTAATCTCATTTATTAAAATAATTTATTAAAATAAACTGTAAATTAATTTCTTTCAGATGTATCTTGATTGGCCATTTCTATCTACCTCATCTAGAAGACTCTCTCTTCCATATCATAATTTAAAAACTTGAAATGTATAGCCTATGATCTGGTACATAATAACTATTTGGTAAATACAACCTAGGATGGTTATTTCGCTTATACTCAAAATTAAATGCAACATAGTTTGTTGGAACAACATAATTTAGATTAGGAATCTAAATATGTAGTTCTACTAATATGTCTACTAGTCACTTGCTTTATTAATAAAAACCAGTTATCAGCTTTCCATTTTCTCATCTGTAAAACAATACTTTTGAACATCTGACTTCAAAAAGCCACATAACGCTCAATGAAAATGAATGAGATGTGTATTTGGTATCATGAACTCTTTAGAGTTACAAATTGGGGCATTCCCTAGTTGCTAGGCAACATTAGAATAGATAACAAATCAAAACCTGAAACAGCACTAATCTGACTATATTTGTAATGCATCCATAGAATAACTGTACAGATAAAATTTATGAGAAGTTGCTTACTAGACATAATACCTCTGAGATAACAGAATTCACATAAGCATAAAGTCCAGATGGCCAGTACATATATCAACAGGCAAGAAGAATTCTAGGCAAAAGCCAAACTTCCACAATGGTTCAGACTCAGCCAACTTCACTGGCATGTCCTGAATACTAAGATTGCCAAAGGTAACATATCAAAAAGAAAGAAGCCACAAGGGTCCATGAAGGAAGAGCAGGGCATAGGGGCTTTCAGTGGCATACTTATATTAGACTATGATTGCTGCTTAGCGCAGAAGCAAATTCTTCTTTTTTTTTCCATTTAAAAATACCAAGTCCAAAAAAAAATAAAAAAATACCAAGTTCCAGATCTCCTTCCATATATTTTGTTGAGAGTGGCCCAAAAGGACCATGTCCAAGGCAGATGCTTAAAGCTTAAAGGAAGTGCTTGAGGCATAACAGCTTTGGAAAGATACCTGGAGATTACTCTAGAGAACATCTCTATCATAGTTGCCTTATACTGTATTAAAGATAATGGAAATTGGGCTGAGCCTAAAGAAAGGGTGTGCAACTCGGGATCATGGTAAATATGACTGACATACAGAAAACAACAGCATTGAATGTGATATCCCTGTAACAAGCCTTCTAGGGTTGATCCAGAAGTCCAGTTATATTACTTAGTAAGCAACAGAAATTCATGTATACATCTTCAAAAAAGGAAATAGGCAAGTAACTCTAAAGGCAATGTGACAGTAAAGATTAGGAATCTCACTGAAACTCAGGAACTTCATTTCTTAAGAAGTGGAACCAGAAGGACAAAGGATCTAAGGCACTCAAGCATACAAGATACCTTAACATATTCTCAGAATCATAAATGTATTTTTCCACTTTTATTATCTGCAACATTTTAGTGGGTCTCCAGTCTCACCAAGAAGCTGTATCCAATTGATACCATCCCCTTTACTATGTATATGTTATGTTCTCTGTTTCCTCATTATTCTGACTTGTGTGTGACTTCTCATGGCCTCTGCTACCTTGGGTTTCAGATTTCTTATTTGCTTTCTGTGTCTTTATAGCACCAGAGTGAGAGATAATTTGCCCTAGCTAATTGTTCATCATTCTTTTTTAGATAAAAATTTTCATGGTACGTTACTTTTTAGAGTTTTGGCCAATCTACAAATAGGCTGCAATTGGTTCTTGGGTCAGTGACCTTGGTTTACTCACTAATAGGGACAACCATATGAGCAGAGCCTTCGGTGGAAATTGTGAGTCAAGCACTTTACATTAAAAGAAGACATCAGAGAACAAGATACTACATGTGACCTGTTCAAATACATCAGCCCTTATAGACCTCATCCCTGTTCAAGTATGGTCAAATTCTGGAAAAAGTATCAACCAGTTTCCAATTACAATCATTAACCCAAATGTCTGTGGCACACCCTCTCTGTGCAAAGCATTGAACTAGATATAGTAGATAAGGTCACCTGTTCCTAGAAATGAAAGTAACATTTTTACATTCCTGTTATAGAGAAAGGTAAAGCAGAAACATCTGGATAAAAGGACATGAGCAATTTCAAAATGGCAATACAAGGTTTTATAGTTACTGTACTATAAGGCAGCACAGTATGTACTGAGCTTCAAGTCAAAGATCTGAATTTTTTGTCTTAGCTCTGAATATGGGTTTGTTTTTTTTGCTATATTGCAGAATGACCTTGAATAAATTACTTTATCTTTTGATACCTGAATTTTTTATTCTTCAGTGTGAAGACCTAGGAGTACAGCTCTACCTTTCCATGATTTTTTGGTATTACTATTACTTATCCAAGTAGGATATAGAAGAAATTGTTTAAAATGCTGATAATAGGGAATAATTTAACACCTATCTTATAAGAAAATTATATCATAATTTTATACAAAGATACTTTAATTGCCTGACCTATTTCACAGCATTTGGCAATTCTTAGAGTAAAAAATCAGAGTACAGTACTATATAGAATTGTTCCATTTATGACTTTTGCCTTTTGAACTTAAAAATAAACCAACTTATGTACGGTTCTTCTAATTTAGAGAATACCTCAAACTGAAACGAGTATCATGGCTCCCTCAGAGTTAGACCTAGAATAACAGAGGCACACAGGAAGCGGAGATTATACTTACAGCCCACAGTGGAATTAACATCAAAGTCTGATCTCTGTGTGTGCCTTACTTCAGCCACTGCCTGTGGTATGTATGTAAAGTGGTATCAACAGCCAAAAAGTTTATGGGGAACCTGGGTAGCTCCATGGTTGAACATCTGCCTTTGGCTCAGGTCATGATCTTGGGGTCCTGGGATTGAGTCCCACATCAGGCTCCCCACAGAGAGCCTGCTTCTCCCTCTGCCTATGTCTCTGCCTCTCTCTCTGTGTCTCTCATGAATAAATAAATAAAATATTTAAAAAATAGCCAAATAGTTTGTACAAAAATCACATATTTATTCCCTTGCTGTTGTTTAGACTTTAATCTATTTGATAAGAAAACTGAGAACAGTTGATACTTGGTTCTCTGTAACTAAGAAATAGTCCATGCTCCCTCATTTGCACTTTGGGGAAAACAAGTGAAGTTTAAGGGGTTAGTCATATTTGTGTCAAATGCCAATTTAATAATTTATCAATGGTACAATGTGTCCTAGGCTAGTTATGTGAAATCTGAGGCCTCTATACTTGTGATGAGCTCTGGGTGTTGCACGTAAGTGTCAAATCACTGAATTCTATTCCTGAAACCAATATTGCACTTTATGTTAACTAACCAGAATTTAAATAAAAAGTTTTTTAAATCTCAGGCCTCTAATTAGTAGCCAGATTTCAGAGTCATTTCAAAATTTACAGGAGGCCATGTGTCGGAGTACCTCATAGGGAGCATGATGAAAGTGATAGTCAGTATGCATCAGAACTTTTTCCAGTTCCTCTCCCCTAGCACTGCTTACAAGCTGATCATCTCTTACTGAGGGACTGTAGGCAGTAATATCCCTCATGTCCTCATATGAGAAATCTACTGAAATAAAATTCCTTCCTAGTTACATGGAACCCACTCAGAAGGGGTGAAATGAACTTCCCAGAAGCCATCGTCCTAAATGATACTGCTGTCCTGTGAGATGAGCAAGGGCAATAACTGCTATAGAAATGAAACCAAGCCATCAACTATGACTGAGATCACTTAGAGGGTAAGTTATAAATGGATATATAATAATATAATTTACTAAAAAAGTTGATGCAATGGTGTTATGGATCCATTTCCCCTGAAGGTTACACAGAAAAGTTCAAATTAGGAAGCAGTGTTTTGCCAAGTGCCATAATGCAGAATGAGGATAGATACATCATCAATAACTCTGCAGAGAAATGTAATATAAGTACAGCCCCAACAATGAACAACAGGAATATTGCAACCATTAAAATATATTTGAAAGTCTAGTCTCTGAAGAAAGCAAGTTTTCTAAGACAACCAATGAACTGGATTTTTTTCATGCAGTATAAATGTACCCAGAACTGACTAGATATTATGAAATATTTGAAACTATTAAATATCATTATAGTTTTCCTTTGAGGTAGGAGATACTCCCAAATGTCTTTATAAATTCTACTCTAAGTATGTAAAAAAAAAATTTAAAGCCATTTGAGACTGAAAGAAGATACAGAAAAAGTAATCTCTATTTATCTATTTCTGTACCTCTTAGTAATAAATAACCACAACTTATATTAAATTACACCTTTCTTATAGCGGCCATGAAATGCATTCCCTAGAGTTTTGCATTAATATTTAGATGTACCAGGTGTACTCAGCTGAGAAAACTTTTCACTCTTTCTATAAATGCTTGCTCATTATGGTTAGAAAAGCTAGCCTGAAATTCTGTAACTCTTTACCTTAGTGCAAAGTGCAAGATGTATAAAAGAAAACCCAAAATAGAACTGAGATCCCTGAGTGCTTGGTCTGGAATCAACCTTCCCCACCCATCAATCTCTCCCATTTCTCTCCTTTTCTTTTCCTCTTCTAATCATCCCCTTCAAGTAATTATTTACATTTTTTCTTGTCTAAAGAATGATCACGAACCTGAAAACTCTCCTTTATAAACATTCTCTGACACCTGAATATTAATAATCATTTCACACTTTAAAGCACTCAAGATCATATCTTAGTTTTAAAAAAGTGATTTATTTCATCTTATTGTAGAATCTGGGATGGGCAAACCTCCAAGGAATGTACAGTTTTAGAGAACAAGGTAAGAAATGATTCTTTTCTTTCCCAAAATGACCCCCAGTGTATATGCTTTTTAACAGCTAATTTCACTGCTTAGCAGTTAATATGAGCAGCAAAAATTCAAAATTTTTCAAATGAATACATTATGTGCTTACAATGCAAGATGTCAAAAAATCCCTTTCATGCCTTTTGACCAAAGGTACATGGAGGCAATGTGCCTAGTACTCAAAGGCCAGTGAGCAGAACTGCTGGGAACAGACTTACCCAACATGGTTTGTCTCTTTTCTCCTTATGTACTTGGCTGAAAGAGTTAGAGAAGCAAAAGTTCCCAGTTCCAAGCAAGTGTTTGGATTTCAGGATATAGATGTCACTCAGATCCCAACCCAGGGGCCTAACACAAACAATCTCTTAGATGTCTGAACACAGGAATACTGGAAATGGGGCCGATAACCACTTTACTATATACCTCAGCTTTTAGGATGAGTTCCAAATTTCTTAGTATCACCAGCTGTCTAGTTTTAAAGGACATTTTCTTGCATTTCAGAACTCCCAGAGTATTTTATCAAGTAGGTCTTGAGGAAGGAAAATATAATCATGAGAATGGAGAATGAGGTATAACTGGAATTATTTTCTATGACAAGGAACTCAAAGAAAAAGACACTCAGAGTGCTTCCCACCCTTTTTCAAAGTTTTTTTTTTATCATGACAATGTTTTTACAGGTTTTTTTTTTTTTTTTTTTTAAGATTTTTTCATTGGAGGAGAAAGAATCTCAACCAGACTCCCTGCTGGGCGCAGAGCTGGATGTGGGGCTGAATCTCAGGACCCTGAGATCACTACCGGAACAGAAAACAGACACTTAACCAACTATGCCCCCCAGGTGCCTCAATTTTATGATTTTGATATTGCTCATAATTCAAAAAGAACTTGTATTTTTCAGAATTTCCTATTCTTTCATCATATGTTTTCCAAGTAAAGGTTTTTCTGTTCAGGAATAAAAGCATATTGTTTTGAGATTGAAGAGTATATTCCCTATGCCTCTTTGGTTATTTCTAAGATTTTAGACATAGGGGTTTAAAGCTATCTGTCAGAGGCTCCATAATTTTAAATATAATACCCTTTATAATATGGCCTTTGCCCACTATTCTAGTCTTTCATTCTACTCAGTACCTAAATCAAGAAACTTACAATTGCTTTATCTTGTCTTCCTCTTTCTCTACTTTGATCTCCTATGAAAACTCTTTCTTTTTTTCTTTGCATGAACTATTTCACTTCAATCTTTAATTCTCAAGATGAGATCACCTACATTGTATGGTCTCCCTTAGAACTTTGTGTGGCTACTTAACATAGTTTATCTCACACTGTTTTATCAGTGCCTGTTCACTTGTCTATTTCCCTCTTCAGTTTAAGAGCTCTCTTTGGAAAATAAATATGTATTAAATTTATCAGCCTGGTCAGAACTCAGCATTTAGAAGGTGCTCCATAAATATATTGTATACATTAATTAATGGTTCATGTCAGTAGAATTTATTCTGATGGCTAATACATAATTAAATATCAACAGAACCTGACCCAGAAGATGAAATAAAGACCCACGACGGTTAAAATGACTGGTTGATAACACAGATTCTACAAATTAATAGATCTGGGTTGAGACAAGGAATTTAGCTCCAAAACTCTATTTTTACCAGCTTAAGACCAGGACTCTATTTTTACCATGCTACTAGTTAAGTACTTTGCAGCAGCAGTCTGCAATTAAACACTTTAAAAATGTTTCACTGATGACTGAACAGTGAATATGCAGGAAATGTGACTACAGATCTCTAGTGGTGCTTCAACGACTAACTCAAATGTTTTGAAAAGATTTCAGAGACATAATATATATGATAATGTCACTGAAAGAGAAATATTCTGAAGATTCTGTCCGGGATACTAAGTAACTTCTAATGTCCATTTTAGGCTGAAAATTGTATGATATTATTTACATAAATTGATTAAAAATACCATGTGTCAACCTTGAGTGAGTGACTAAAAGGAAGAGAAAGGCATAGTCCTCTCCAAACAGAGGCAAAAGACTCCCCTCCTCAGTATTTGAAAACTCCTGCCAGGTTGAAATTGGCACTGATTTTTTGGCAGGAATAAATTTCCATTATCACCATGCCCAAAATAATCATGTTTGTTATTAACAATTACTTACTAGGCATCCATGCCCAATGGCCTCTGGGAGCTAAATGAAAAATAATTAAAAGTCTTACATGAAAAATAACAGTTTCTCAATTAATTTCATAAGAGGCATGGAGCAAGAGACGAACAGGTGGGTACTTTTATTCATAATAAAACCAACCAACTAATAAGAACAATAGACCATGGATGTCAAGTGGAGAAATAGAGAAAAAATAAAGATTTAAAGATTTAAATTTGTTTAGACTTAAATAAATCTAAACTCAGCACCTTCTTCTCAATCTCCTCCTAATGTAGTGTCCATTAAAGTGAGTGACACTGTTGTCTGCCTGCCCATGAAACCAGAGATTCATCCTGGGCACCCTTTTTTCTCACTCCCTACACACAATCAAGGACCAAATACTGGTGATTCTATTTCTTTCATGTTTATTGGATGTAATCCCTCCTCTCTCTGGTCACACGTGTTAGTTTATGTCCCATTATGTTTTCCTGTCTCATACCACCCTCTACAAAAGCCATCCTCCATACTACCAGAAAGACTTCTCTAGCCCCCCCTTCTGATTGTGATCCCCTATTCAAAATCCTTCAGACATTCTTCTTTGCCCTCAGAATCACCCAGAAGGATTTTCATAATTTGGTCTCTACTTGTCTCTCCAGCACCATCGCTACCAAGAAACAAACTTTGCTTTGAAATCCCAAGTCTTCCCAATTCTCTAGATGCATGGAAACATGCTTCCAGCCCATCTTGCTCTGTAGTCATGATTGAGGTCCTCTCCACATCTCTGCTATTGATTCTAGTCCATGTTCTTCAATCTCCATCTCTGTTTCACCTATTATAAAGTGTCATAACTTCTTGCAACATCCTTCAGATGGTCTCCCCATGACTAACCCTTCTCACTGTACCCTACATTTTACCTAGAAAGATATTTTCCTTTTTCTTTAATGGAAATATAGTTGACACACAATGTTGCATTAGTTTCAGGTGTACAACATAGTGACTTGACAATTCTATATGTTATACTGTACTCACCACAAATGCAACTATTATCTTGTCACCATATAATGCTATTATAATACAATTTACTATATTCTTTGTGCTGTGTCTTTTATCCAGAATGATCTTCTAAAATCTGATCATGTTTCTAACTTGCTCAAAACTCTTCAATGCGTTTCCAAAGGTCTGAATATATAGAAAGAATCCTAATCAGAGCCTACAAGTTTCTAAAGGACCCTGCCAGCTCTTATGACACCATTTCATTGAATTTCCTTCTCCTACTGTCTCCTTAAGCTGTGACTACAGTTTTCTTTTCTCAAAACCTCTATGCCTCAACACAATGTGGGGCATATTTACACATGCTGTTCCATTCTCCTGAAAGACCATTCCTCACCCATCAACTCTATCACTTTGATTAAATGACTCCCATACATTATTTAAACATCGACCCCTTGCCTTGCACATACACATTTGCTAACTGGATAATGTTCCTTTGTCTAGACTTCAATAGTGCCATACTCTTTTTTTTTTTTTTGTAAGCTCTTATTTGAAATTACATTTAATTAATTAGGAGATTATTTGATTAATATCTGAATTCCTCATAGGACTATAAGTTTCATGACAGCAATGACCTATCACTCTAGAGTTGGAGCTGACTCTAACTCTAAGCCCATATACCGAGGAGAATGCTGATAAGTCCTGTTAACTAACAAAGAGAGAAAAATAGAAAAAGGAAGTAGTTTTATGAGGTAAGTGAAATGACTATGTGGGAAATTTTAGCACACATTTTGAAAATGTGGTACAGAGAGGTCATTACACTAGAGCAAGAGCTGAAGACCTGGAAAGGAATAAGATCCCTAAGAATTTTACCACAGTGTCCCCTCAATGCAGCCAGCATAACTGTGAGGGAATATGAAAATATACCAGTCCTTACTCCTCTCTCCATTACTCAACTGATATGGGCGAGAGGTATTTGGACACGTGTGCTGGTCTGAAAAAAATATTCAGCACATTTTATGCTCCCCTCTGCACACTCAACCCCATCTTACCCAATGTCCAGATTGAGAACTAGTATATAAAGAGAGAAGAAGGCTAAGGGTCAATTGTTCATAGTTAGAATCATAATAAAGATGATCAGTAAAAAATTCATGAAGGAATGGTCAGAGAAATAGAAAAGGAGCAATATTATGTAGTGTCCTCAAAAGGAAGGGTTTTAAGATAGAATTTTAAAACAGAACTAGGGGGTGATCATTTCTATCCATCAAATATTACAGGAGACTTTGAACATGAAAATATGAACCACCGAGTTGAGCCACAGGGAACATCTTAGAGTCAATCTAAGATTGACTCTACATGGGATCTACATGGGATTTGCCCAGGGTGGGGACATGAAACAGAGAATCCAATGAATGATTTTTATCCTTATGTATATTGCTACATTAGTCACTCAACAAAGAAAATGGCCCTAGTATAATATCCTGGCTCTAAGAGAATTTCTGCTTAAACAGACACAAATTGTAACTATAGATTTAGGCATCCTAAAAGAGAAGATTTCACCATTAGCAAATCAAGGTTCAAATCACAAAATTTTCAAATCTCTCTGAGATTTAGTCACTTGATAATCATTTTATGGTCCCCCCTCCCTTCTCCACACAAGCTGGAAAAATATAGTTCACTCCACAGATCTCAAGACATAAATGTCTTCTAGGTTAGTACCTTCAGTTCCAAAACACGAGAACCATTATTCAAGAGTTTCAATTTCTCTACCTATTACTATACTGCTCTTTTGGGCCGTTAGTAAGCATAAAAAATGTTTTCTTATACCTATGCCTATTTAATAATCCCTTTCCAGCCATTCTTAGATTGCTACTTACAGAGAACATGGTCTCACACTTCATTACAAGGAAATTTTAATACCTTAACTCTTTGTAGAGGACCATCCACCAGTTCTTTTTCTTCCATCTAGAACAAAGTAAATCACTGTGAAATATATTTTAAAGCAAACAGGAAGTCAATATCAATATATTACTATTAATAATTATCCCAAATTTATAAAACATCATAGAGAAAACATGAAGCCTCCTTGGCTTCCAACTCCCAAAGAAGATTGATTGGTAGTAAATATATTTAATCTAGACCTAAACTTTTATGATAGTTTTAGAAAAACCTAGGGACATTATTGGTAATAAAATAAATCACATTTGATTTTTACCATATTCTCACTGCAAATAATACTCAATTCTACACTTCAGTTGTGTAAACATAGACAGTAAATATTCCTGGAAGAACGTATTTTCTAAACCAAATTGCAATTTTCCTTTAGTTATTAGGAAGTCTTAGCAATAGTGGACCTAGGTGGTGCAGTTAGTTAAATGTTGACTTTTAGTTTTGGCTCAGGTTGTGAGCTCAGGTTTGTGATATCAGGGTCATGAGACCGAACCCTGTGATAGGCTCTACACTCATCAGAGTTTGCTTGAGATTCTCCCCCTCTCCCTCTGCCCCTTCCACTCATGCTCCCTCTCTAAGTGAATAAATCTTTTTTAAAACGGAAGTCTTAGCAATTAAGAGCCATGTTCATAAAGGGAACTATATTTTTTAAAAAGAAAAAAGCCTAAGTTTAAAAGTTCAAAGAACTCTAGATTTCAAAAAGAAAAGAAAGTAGAGGAAAATAGATTTTGAGGCAATGGGAAATGGTAGCGTGAACCCAAAGGGCAATGAGTTATGGTGTACCTCCCACCAGAAACTAAAAGAGAATCCCAGAAAAATTCTTCAGTGAGAGGAAAAGAGCCAACAGAACTTGTTGTGACTGAGCCAACAGAACTTGTAAACAATTTCCAGTGTTTAATTTAGTAAGAGGCAGAACTACTTCATTCATTATTCAGTCCAATTTATGCACAGATTGAAAGGCACCAAATAATATGTGTCCAATGAGAAAAGCTGGTCCTAAGGAATATAGCTGAGTAGAAATGGCTTGCTCCTGTAGAACAGCAGCTAGGGGTACCTTCTACTCTACGAGGTCATTGTCTGTGATATGTACCCCCTTTTGATTACTTCAAAAGATATTACACTTTAAAACAGGACATTAGGGGGAGGTGTGCCTTGGAAGCTCAACCAGTTAAGCACCTGACCCTTGATTTCAGCTTAGATCATGATCTCACGGTCATGAGATTGAGCCCCTGCTTAGGATACTCTCTCTCCTCTACCCCTTCCCTGGCTCACACTTGCTCATTCTCATTCTCTCTCTCTCTCTCTCACAACAAACTAACAAAATTAGACACTGGGTAACTATAGTATATTATCAAGATAATGACCCATGGCAGAAAGGTCATCAGAAAGTCTCATAGGACTTGGATTAGACAACTTCTTAGGCTTTGAATTTCTGCCTTTTTATGTCCACTAATCTCTGATGCAATGCCAACATAAAATGTGTCCTAATTTCTTTTCACTAAAATGTAGTTATTTTTAAGTGATTTAACATCCAGCCTACAAACAAAGAGAGAAACCTATTTTTTAGAGAAAGGTATTGCTTAAATTCCTAGAGCACAGTGATTAAAAATGTAGGTTTGAATCTTGACTCTATTATTGACTAATGATGTGACCTTAGCAAAGTTACTTCTCAGTAAATCAGTTTCCTCCTAAGTACAATAGGGATAATAGTACCTACTGCATGGGGCTATCTTAAAAATTAAATGAGATAACATTTGTATAAAGTGCATAGAAGAGCAACACAGTGTATACTATATTAGCATTTGTTAAATAAATAAGTAAAAATGCCACTGATACAAATCAGATGATGAGGAAGCTCTAAAGAATGAATGAAAATTTCTAGATAGAATGTTTTATTTAGAGGTATGTTTTTCTTAAATTCTTGTATTTAGTTTATATGTGTGGCAAAATCATGGGAAACAGGTTTACTCAAACACAACATTTGTCAATCACGCAGTGTGCCAAAGCCCTGGATCAGATGCATAGGTATATAAGTCAATGTTTTCCCTCACGGTACTTATAATCTATTTTGGGCCAATGGACAGTCATTGAAATTGAAGGCATATATACAACTTAAGTATATATTTCAGAGCAACCCACTGACTCAAAGCAACCTACTAACTAAAGAATTGTGATGAAAGTAATTTCAAGAGAAATTATAGAGAGGAAAAGGCAGTCAGACAAGCTAGGTAAATAAGATTTTATTAAGGAGGTGGGAAAAGCATTAGGAGCTGAAAAATTTGCAAGGTAGACAAGGCAGAGAAAGTTTTTCAGATGATTAGAATGATGTAAATATTAAGTTGAAACAAGAAAGCAAATGACATACTTGGGGAAGCAATGAGTGAAAACCGGTTAGAAAGAATGGTTCACGAACAAATAATGGAGACATGGTTTGAAAATGCATTTTAAATGTGCTTCCAATCTCCCAGCCCCCATATCCCCTTCCATTCACACACAAGAACCTGAGCTGCCAGGAGGAGAATAAAGCCAAGATTTCTGGTCCATTTGTGCAAACAAGTTCTGGCATATAGGATGAGGAAAGAACAGAGAGATTATGAACAACTGCCTTAAACAATCAAAACATTAACCATCTTCCAGCAGACATCCTGGGTATGAGATGTGGGTGAATCTGCAGGGATAAAACAGAAATCTGAGTAGGTAAGATGGAGCCCCTTTGAGGGGATCTTGAGAATGTCAGGCTAAGGAGTTCCACTTTTATCACAGAAGCTATTAGAGCCACTGAAAGGTTTTTATTATTATTATTATTATTATTTGGGGGGATTTTAAAGATGGTAACTTGATAAAATAACATTAAGTCAAGGGACAAAGCACCATTTTTCAATATGAGACTTGTGAAAAACTAGTTGTTGCCAATAGTCTAACACAGAGTTATGTGAGTTATAATTCGCATAAAAATAGATCACGATTCTTTATAGCGCTTATATTTAAAATATCTCACATACATGGAATATTTAGATTGATTGTCTTAGGTAACATCTGGCAAACAAGAGCTATTCATTTCAGCTGACTCATTTTCACAAAATTTGCTTAGTAGCGTCTATATTTGATGACTGTATTTTTTCTTATAACTGCTTTATTGTGTTTAATAGTGCCAATATGTAAAATGAACTAATGGTTTAAAATTAATCCACTGGACATATAAAAGTAGTAAAATACAAAAACAGTATTATAAATGACATACTATGACATAAACTTGTCAAAGTAAATGGTGAAGAGGTTTACAGAGAGAGAACATAGTGAATCTGTGTGCAGAACAAAGTTCCCTACTAATACGTCATCTTCATAAGCAGCACAAAAGGAAAATTGCAAACAGGAAGTAGAATGATGAAAATCTCAAGATTGGACTTTGTGGACCAGCCTTCCATCATCCCTGGTTCTTGATGTGTTGTCTGTTACAAAATGTTGTCAAATAACAGTATGAAGTCACTGAAGCTTTCTTCTAATTTTCAAGGCAGAGTTCAAGTATATCTATCAAGTTTTTCCAAAACAAATGAAAAACAAAAGCTTTTAGTAAAATATTGCTATTTCTCCACTAAAAGCAGAGAAGAAACGCAAACTAAAAAGGTACCATTCAAAGTTGCAAATAAATCCAGTGAAAATTAGTAACATTATGGAGAAAGGCAGAATAAACCATTTGCAAAATCATTTATGAAACTGTTAGAATATGAATAGGTCAGTGGAATACAATGCAAAAGAACATTTACTATTTGTTACGTTTTTATTAGCAGATATTTTTCTTCAGAGGTGTACGAAATCAGAGATGTTCACAGTATAAAGTAGATCACATGTGTAAAAGGAGACATGATTGACAATTATTTATCACTAACACTAATGCCAGAAGGGAAGAGATTTCTTGTTTGTTAATAATTTTGTAAGCCTTGGTGTAGATAAATAGTGCATTAGGATTGTTATTGACTCAGTACCATCAATATGTACAACAAAGACACGAATGACAGAAACTACACCTCAGGGCAATCCAACACTGCTTTATTCACAGTTGTCAATGTAAGTGTGTCTCCTGAACTTGACTGGAGTTTGAAAGAAATAAGAAATGCTATAAATATGATCAGATCGTAGCCAAGAATTTCCAGCATGCTTTGTAAGAAAATGGGTTGATAATAGAAGATTCTGTTTCTTCATACTTAGGAATTCTAGCTGTCAAGAGTAAAGATCCTGAAATGAACACTAAGTGAAAAAAAATCCAGTAAAAAAGATTTCTTTAATTTACAATGACTTATCTAATTGGAACATTCAATATCTGGAGGATCCTGAATCTATTACTTCAGAGACAACATATAGTTTTTAACATTTAGGAAGAGAGAGGAAAAGTTCCTAAAAAGACCAATTTTTGATACAAACAGATTAGTTGAAAAGAATTTCTTTCTTACTATTTAAAGATACTTCATACTTATTGAAGAAAGAAATCAGTGCTATTGGCCATATTTGACACATTTGAATGTCAAAAATGAATATGAAGAAATAATTATAACAAATCCAACCAAAAAATCATTAGAAATCCATTGGTCAGTTATCTTAACATTTCACCCACTTTTGAGAAGGGCATGCCTTCAACCTAATTAGTTCCTGATAGGGTGCTGGATGTCTACAGTAGAAAATTCTCCATAATTTCTGAATCCTTGTATGATCAGAAAAACCAGAACTAGCTGAAGGACCACCCAGTATTTGCTGCTCTTCACAATGACTCTTTTTTATACTGTTTAACTTGTTTTAATCTTTCTTCACAAATGGTGAAAAATACTAAGGCACAGGCAAGGAATAATCATAATGTTGTGGCCAACAATATAAATATAGCTTCATCCACCAAAGCCACTGGATACATGACCCAGCCACTATGAAAACCATCTCTGTCTCCACCATGACCACCTCTGAACATTCCACCAGGACCATTGTGGTCTATGAGCCCCCCCTCTTCTTCCCTGTAGGCCATCAGGGCCATTTCTGCCACAGTCACTGCCCAAGGGTAAAAAGCATGGTAGAAGTAAGCCTTCAGGTTTTAAGGCCTTACACTGGTTGCTTCTATTCTCCAGGTGAAGTTCTGGTTTCCGCACCCTGGATTGGGGCACTCTCAGTCTCCAACCTGGTGCTGGTTATGTCTTTCTCCAGATGGATTCCTTCAAGAATCCTGGGCCTCTCTTGGGGGAAGTAACCATCTCTGTGACCTCCATAGCCTCTCCTGAGACCTCCTGGGGCCCCTGGACTTCCACGGAAGGGGTAGCAACATTCCTCTACCCTCATGGGGAGTTATACCACCCTGCATGCTGTTCATCAGAGGCTTCTCCCAAGCAAGAGAAACCTGAAGTTTTCTCCCTTGAAAACCATTCCCATAAAACCAGTCCAGAACAGCCGTGGCAGTTCCGGAGTCTTGTAGAACACTGTAGCATAGCCTTTGGGCTTTCCTGTTTCCTTGTCCGAGTAGATACATATCATGAGTTGTCTGATTCTCTTGTTCACCTTAACAACTCCATCCTGCCTAAAGTCCACCAGATCATCTCGAGTCATGCTGCCATTTAAGCCTTGCACATAAATTGCACTGTTATAAGAATCTCTATCTGGATCTACAGATGGGTCTAGATCAAGATCCATGAGTCCACCAAGCTTATTGAGGCCATCTTGCTCTCCAGCACCTGTTCCACTGTGTCCTCCTTCCCATCACCTCTGCTTATGCCTCCACAAACTCCCCCTCTTCCTGTGCCATTGTTGTCAGGGCCACTCATGCCCCGGTTCTCTTCTGGTCCAGAAAATCCTCCAGACTTCTGCCTATAAACATCCATGCCACTGGGGTAGTCCTGTCAAAATGAACTCTGCTGCCTGCAGCTGCTGCTCTGTTTGTCATATTAACTTGGAGCCTGGCTGTAGGATTCAGTTTGTGGGGTGGTGGATAATTAGTGGGTGGCTGCTCCCCTTCGCTGCTTTGTTGACCATAACTATTCTGTTGTCCATAGCCGCTTAACTGCCCATAGGTGTTCTGCTGAGAGTAACTTTTCTGATCATAACTAGTCAGTTGTGTAGAGGATTAGCTTGTAGGAGGATAAAATGGTGGTGCCATGACTGGCTGCACAGGATAGCTCCCAGGTACCTGGGGATAACTATAGTTACTCTGTCCACATCCTAGGCTGGACTAGTTGTAACCCCCTGTGCTAGGTTGAGGTTGACTAGTTTCAGCAGGTTTGTTATCGTCCTGTGGTCTTGCAGGTGTGGTGCCTGCCCGCTGCTCCCCAAGAGCAGGGTAAGCAGGCTGAGTGCCATATGCAGACTGAGCTGTACCGGAGGCCTGGATGGTAGTGACCATAGCAATGGTGGTATCATAAGCACCAGTGCCATACTCCTGGACAGGCTAACGTTATGCCTGGAGGATAGTTGGAGTAGTAATAACCAGTGGGAGGCTGTCCATGAGAAGTTGTATTGTCAGTCTGCTTACATCATTGGGCTGTCCATAGGTTCCATAACTTTGCCACCCATATGCCTGGATGGTCTGTGCATATTCTTGAGTGGGCTGGGTGGTATAATCACTGTAGCCCTGCTAGGGTGCAGTTTGCCTGTAGGTACTGTAATCCATGGATGCCATTTTCTCTCCTTCTCTATTATTCTCACAATGACTTTTAAGTTAGGTCTTTCCAATTTAGTAGAAATAAAGCATAAATGAAGAAATAGACTATACGGAATCTACTGCTCAAACTCTGTTAGGGCTAGTTATCTACATCCTCATGTAAGAGGAAAGTTGCAATATACTTGTTTTTTTTCATTATTATCAGTTATAATTATTATAAATACTCATAATTGCTATTATTACCATTTTAAAATCGTTTACTATTGTTTTAAAATTATGAAAATACTTTAAAATTTTACATATAACTCATAAGTTTCTACCTGAGATATCTAGTGGTTTACAGATGCCAAAAGATGGAGAAACTGATGTATAGGATGGACTGGAGGAAGAAAAATGGTAGGCAGGGAGATGAAAAATAAGTCCAGTAGATTAGTAGAGATCTGAGATGGAGATGCTGGAAATGAACCAAAAAGATAGCTTCAAAACATACTAAGAAAACAGAATTTTGGGATATTCTGACAGAATCAATATGCATAATACGAGAGGAATCTTTAAGGAAGAGGAGTCATTAAGGAAGACTTTGAGGTTCCAAGATGGGAGGAATAGTTATCTCAACAAAAACAAGGGAGTCAGCAGGGGACACTGGTTTATCCTAAAATTGAATATTTCAGTATAGGCCTGTTGGATTTGAAGTTAACATGGTAATGTCTAGGTAAAGAAGAATATTCTATATAAAAGTAAAATAACACTTGTATAAAGATGCTTCTCAAATGTTTGAGGACTACTGGTTTTCTGAATGACTGTAAGCAAATTACATTGATCATTTGCCTAACAAACTGGCTTCATAAACAGACAAAGATAAATAGCAGCTCATCCCCTGAATTAGTATGGTCAGGATTAATGTAAACAGTGTATGGGAATAACTATTACTACTAAATATTGTAGCATAGAAACATAAGAATTTAATCTTCATAAATAATAATATTTGTCTCTATTTTGAATTATCAAGAGACATAAATCTTTAAGGCTTTCAGGATTTCATTTGTACATTTTCACTGATATTTTCCAGTATTTTTTCTGTAGAAACAGATACGAAATTTTCCTCAAGAGTTGGCAGCAATACAAACACAGCTTCATAATCACTGTGAACCGTTGTCTGTTTCCCTTCACTTGAGCACTTGCCTTTCTTAGATAATTAACAGCCATAAGTAACACACACAAGCAAATATACACACCCCCATGCCAGATTCTCACCCACTGATCTCATATTTCCCACAAAGTAAAAACAGTTGAGATGGAGTCATGATTAATATTTTTTTAACTTTATAGTAAAATTAAAGTTGGAAAACAAAAGGTTTGCTGCTAGATGCATTGGAGAATTTTCCAATAGTTTGATATTTATTTCTAAAATACATAGTAAGCTAATTTCATCTCCCACTAATATGCACATATGGCATGACAAGAGAGGATAATGCTATCGAATGCCTTGTTCTTGGGACCTCTTGATCATTGGACTCTAGTCAGAGAACAGGGTTTACTATATGGAATTAGTTCCTCCAGATATCTGGCAAATACAAAGTAGGTCAGAAACCTGCAAAGATGAAGGGAAACCCAGGCTGGATTAAGGGTAGAGAGTGAGGGGTGATGAGGAATTATTCAGGCATTAACTGTGCAATGTTAACATTAACCAAACAGTTGATTTCATTACCAGGGAGGTGAGTTCAAAACTCCTAATCTTTTACCAAACAGTGATAATTATCCAAAGAATGGGCAGACATCGATCAGGATACCTTCTTTAGCTAATGCAGACATGCTCAGCTGATGAGTGTACTGATGTAACACATGAAAAGTTATAAGAAAAATCACATACAGTGCATCACCTCAGAGCTATTTAATCCCCAGCTCTATCATGGAATCAATGGGTAAGCTCTCAAGGGTCACTCTTTTTGAGGTTGGTCTCCTTTCTTGAATAAATACTGACATGAAAGCACCAATCATCCAGGAATCTATTGCAAAGGAGATATTGTGCAAAATGAGTATTAAACAAATATAAGAGCTAGGAAGGGTTAAATTTAAATGTGAGTATATTTATATGGTGGCATCCAGTCTCACGGGATACTTTTTTCATCTAGCGTGACTTTAGGCCACTTTATCTGGGCAGTCACCTATACTTAGAAATAGTTAACTAAAAAGATCCAGAGAAATTTACACTCACTAAAAGCTAGCTTATCTGATTACACAGAGAAACAAGCATTGGATGAGCCATAAGTACCCTAGAGATATTTTGTCAGGATTGGGAATTAGAGTTTCACTTTCTGTCTTCTTCTTCATTCTCAAACTGTCTCATTCCCTAAAAAGTCAACCTATTCTCCCTTCCCACTGTTCCTCACAGCACTTGTGCGGAACAGCCATCATTGACAATCCCAACTCTGGGAAATATGTTTGCACTAATATCAAGTACATCCTGTAAACACTTAATATTCAACTTCAGGAAATGAGGTCCTCCTTTAAAAACTAACCCGGTAGAATACACTTCTGTCTCAACTTAGTCTCCACCTCCTGGTTCTCTTTTGATCCAGAGCTGGGTAGGCGGGGAGGCGGAAGGGGTTGGACAGCCGGGGGTCTCAAGCCAGGCTTTGGAAACATGGAGGTCTGAGCATCATTCCTCTGCCTCTTGCAGTTCTGTGACATTGTGAGGACTCCCTCAAATCTCTGAACCTCCCTTCTGAAGTGAGGATAATAATGACTGGCAAGGTGACTGTATCAGAAAAATGCCTGTGTGGTGCCCAGTAGAGAATCTGATACATGGTAGGTATGGAAAAAAATCCTATTATAATTATATGTATACAGATGCAGAGCACTGAAAGGAAAAGATGATATACACAATGAAGGGCTAAAAGCTAGTACTGTTCCTAAACTATTTCAGAAAACTCAGCACCAAAAGCAATTTTCTATTCAACTGTCAGGTGCCCTATAATGTGAGAAAACATCACATAACGATAGAGTTGAAGTGCTCCTGCTGTGGGGGTGTCTCAAGGGGTCTCTGTAACAAACCTCTTCTGGTAGAATTATAGGATTTCTCTTTCAAGGACTCTCTTTCGAGCCTTTGGAATGCATATAAAAGATCCAATCAGCTTCATAACAACCAAAGAATTAGCTGGCTTGAAGGAACATTTGTTCATTCCTCACTTTTTTTGTCAGTGAAGGTCAAAAACTCCACATTGAATTATCTGAAATGACAAGCACACAGGATACTCAGTAGTACATTTCCCACTTGGGTGTGGGAGGTCTGGGCAACCATACTCTCTCCCTTTAGTCTAGTACCTGGCATAATTTTTGCATGCCCCTAAATTATGTGATGACTGAATGGACCAGGACTCAGGGTACTTTGGGGACAGTAGACATTCACCAAGTGCACACTTGGATAACTCTTGACAAATAGATCCATATAGGCCCCATTAAGAAAGTGTGGGTTTTTTTTTCCATAAACATGAAGGTTCTCATATTTTGCCACGAGTTTTATTATCTTGGGAAATAGCTTTCTAACACTCAAGACAAATATTTCCAGCATTGCAAAAGGAGCTCCAGTTTGAAAGCTGAGCCTTTCCAGATGTGCTTTAGAGCCCAGGGAGGATCTTCAACCACAGTCTATCCATGGCTTTCTCCGTAAAAAGAGCTCTATTAAGATGGGTAGTGAATTCCTCTCATATGATATTTCACATAGCTGTTCAACACAAATTTCTCTTTTATTGATGCCCCTTCAAATTCTGGGAGTCTTAATGAGTCTCCACTGGTTGGTAAATTTGGCTCAATAAAAACAGTTTGGTCTATCTACACCACCACTGAACCATTAACAGGAACTTTCCTGAATTCTTGGTCTTCTCTATTTTCTCCCTATCTCAGGCCTGAAAATTTATATATGTTATAGCATATTCTCACATTAAGTTGTAAGTATCATAAGACTAGTCTTTTATACTAATTTATGGGACTCAATATAGTATGATTGAAAGAGCCCTGGGATTGGGAGGTAAAGGAGCTAGTTTCTGATCTGAAGATGTATATGCTATGATCTCACCTTTTAAAACAACAACCAAAAAGCCTACATATCTATAGTATATATGTATATAAGTATTATGAATGCATGTGTGTATATATACATACATGTATTATGTATATGAGTGTGTTTACCACATACATATGTGTATTATAAGTATGAATTTGTATGTATCTCAAGTATATGAGTTTTGGTGAAAAAACGCAGATATATTCTAGGTTGACATAATTTTACTGTATGACATAATTTTTCCTGGTGTATGTTTATGAGGTGAGGGTGATAACGATGTAGGAGATCATTAGGAGGAGAAAAGTGTAAACTAAACCAAAAGGAAAAAAAAATACTAGAAATTCTCCTAAATCTCTCCCTGCCAATTTGTATATAAGATATATTTGCTCATCTCTATAAAATTATACTTTATGTATGTGCACATGTAAACAAATTTTTAAAACAGCTTAATCTATCACCCTTTCCCAGTTAGGGGACTCAGTCATTTTCAGCGCTGGTAGTTTGGGCTCTGGGACAGAGTGTGAGCTATATAGTCTGCATGCATTTCTAGGACCTGTCAAACAGTACCAGGATGGGATGTAAAGTGCATGCCATCAAAATAAATAATTTTATTCTAGTGCTGTCCTTTATTATACCAGTTCTGACTGAGTCTAGAAATAGCAAAGTTCAATAAGAGAACTGACCCAGGACTGGGGTAGGGGGGTTGTAAAGAGATTGAGTTGAAAGTTCAAGGGAGCTGGTGAAAGAGAAATTCAAGTGACTGACTATGAGGTCCTGAAAATGAAGCCTAAAGTAGCTTGGAAACAGGGAGAGAATAAAAGATTCAAAACTGGGAGTACAAAAGTGGTCAAGAGCAGGTAGGCTCAAGAGAAAAGATGGGATATGAGAGGTTCTTGTTGAGAGAGCATACATAGTAGATGCGGCTGAGAAAATAGATTCCTGTGGGCATATGGAGACAAAGGTCCATGGAAAAGCCAAGATCAAGGAACTGTAAAGTTAGGTTGTTTAATGGGTCACTGAAAGCAGATGAGGAAACCACACGCAAGCATCTCCAAGTAAGACCAAGGACCTATTGCCTAATTCACTTATGGCTGTCCATTAAGGACATTTCCAGGGCCATAAATGTGAGTTATGAGGAGGAATAAATTACATGTAGCTCAATGGCAAGATCCACCAAAGAGAACAATTTAGGGGAGAACATGGACATAGTTTAGCAAATATCTGAAAATTCTAGTGGGAAAGGAGAAAGCTGCCTGGCCAATCACCCTTTACAGGCCACTCCCCTCCTCCAATTACATATGTGTATATGTGCTAGGGGAAAGGAAATTGGGCTGCAGGGAACCAGTGTCCTTAAAGAAGACCTAGGTTGCAAATGCAAGGAGAAAATGTTGAGAATGTGGAGGATCTGTTAACAACCCCACAGGCACAGAGCTAAGTCAGCAGTAGAGGAGGAGAGTGGGCCAGCAGACCTAAAGGAGATAAAAATTGAAGTTTGCCAAAAAAAAAAAAAAGCTTACAATGCCAAGGGAGATTAGAGATAAGGAAAAAATATGTAAATGGTTAGTCTGAAGATTCCCTAAACAGTTTTCAAGCCTTAATAATAGATTAAGGCTCAAGAAGATGGTAGAACCTGGTATGATCCCTAAGGTTTCAAATGGTCTACATCTATGTTCCTGCATTTGAGGAGAACAATGGGTAGAACTACTATACCCACCACTTACATAGAGTGTCCAGGCAGGACAGCAGATCTGCAGGTCAAGAGCCCTCAAAGTAGTGCAAAGTAACAACTCAAGTGATAAGTCTGAAGTGAAACAAAGCAAAGAAATTGATAGTTGAACTGCTGCTAGAAGCTCACATGACATGCTCAGTCCTGATCCTGCTATCTATTGTAGAAACTGAGAACTTTCCTTAAGCACCATTACCTTGTTCAGGCTACCCACCAGAACTCTTTCTCCCCCTTCCCTTAACTTTGACATGACAGCCAGGTAAACCAAATTTGTTGTTGTTGTTATTGTTAGTTCATTTATTTACATTTAAATTCAAGGAATTAACATATAGTTTACTATTAGTTTCAGAGATAGAGGTCATCGATTCATCGGTTTTATATAATAGCCAGTGCTCATTACACCAATGTGCCCCTCTTAACGTTCATCACCCAGTTACCACTTTCATCCATACCACTCCCTCCCCCCCAGTGACCCTCGGTTTGTTTCCTATGATTAAGAGTCTCTTATGGTTTGTCTCCCTCTCTGATTTTGTCTTGTTTTATTTTCACTTTTCCCTCCCTTCCCCTATAATCTTCTGTTTTGTTTAAGTAAATCAACATTATTAAGAGATAGAAAAGGGTAGCTCTGTCTACAGGGTATGAAGAAATGGAGTCGAGGAAAACGAAGACTTGGAAACATTTAAGTAACTGATATTTGGAAAACCAAAGAGCTGCCATTAGCCCTTTTCTCCATTATATCCTGAAAATAGTCATTAGCTATATCTGAATTTACTGAGACATTCATATTTTCAGAACCAGTATGGAGGATGAATGATTGTTTCACTAGCCAATAGGTCAGACCATCACATTTTTTTACAGCCATGCCAGTAATATAGTTAAAGTTTAAAAGATAGGCTAGGGATCCCTGGGTGGCGCAGCAGTTTAGCGCCTGCCTTTGGCCCAGGGCACGATCCTGGAGACCCGGGATCGAGTCCCACGTCGGGCTCCCGGTGCATGGAGCCTGCTTCTCCCTCTGCCTGTGTCTCTGCCTCTCTCTCTCTCTCTCTCTCTCTCTCACTGTGTACCTATCATGAATAAAATAAAAAAAATTTAAAAGATAGGCTAGACAGCTACTTATAGTATACCATTAATAGCCCCAAAGGAAATTGCTATATATTTGTCAATTATTTTATGTATGCTTCATTATGTGTTTGTCATGTATTTGTATTTTTTGTTGGTTATTTTATATCTGCTTAATTAGGGTAAACAAATCAGTGCATCAGAGACTCACTCAGTGTAGACAATATCAGTTTGCCTACCCATGCCTCAGTTTTACAACAATAAAATACAAACACCACTAGGAATGTTTTGCCTGACTGATCCTTGTCAAACACACTGTTACCACTCTTCTGCCTTGGAGACACACATGCACACACACCCCTTAAAAACTGTCAGAAATAAGAGAGATATCCCAGTTCTTGAATGGGTGTTTTTGGCTGCCTTATTGACTTTTTCTGAAATAAGGATCTTAAGATAGAAAAAGGCAAACTAAGTTTTCCTCTTTGTAAAGGAGTGAGCAAAGGGGGGGTGGAAAGGGTGGAGGAAACGAGAGGGAGTGAGAAGGAGCAAGAGGGAGAGAAGGGGAGAAGGAGAGAGGGAGGGGAGAGAGGGAGGGAGAGAATCAGATTGGATTCATGGGTATACGAGAATATGCACATGTAGTGGTTAGGTATTCGTATGTCTTGTAAAATGAGCTTCCATCCTTCCTATCTAGAACTAATCATAGCAGAGGAGAGGAGAAGCAGTTGATAAAATGTGCTCAGGTGGAACATACATCAGATGGAGCCCTTTGAGATGACTGGCATCAAACACTCCAAGACCGGCTGATGCTCAATCAGTTAACTTCTCCCTCAAAGTATCTTGACATGGTTATGAAATGCCTTACACTTCAATAAAAAGCTCTGAATTCCTCTGAAAAGTGAAACAGCATGAATAGAAAGGCTTGTACGGCTTTAAAAGTGAGCCCAATATAATATTGGTATTAAATTCTTAGAATTTCATGTTTCCTGAGGTTATCCTACAATATAAGAAATACCACAGGTTTAAGAAGAAACTCAACAGTACTTTTATGTGTTGTAGAAAGTTAAATTACAGAGAAAACAAACCAAAAGTAAACAGATGGAAGGAATGCCACTTGGGGTAAACAGACAACATGGGAAATCCTTCCTACACAGGAATTATAAAGGGCTGCAACAGACTCACTGGTGATGCGCCAGTGATGAATCTAACATGGTTGAAAAAGAAGAGTGGAGAGAAAAGGCTCAAATGTGGGGAGAGTGAAAGAGGGATGAAGTGCTGTAAGCACATGTCACCACTCTAATGTAGTGAAGGCAAAGATGTAGTTACAGCATGGGCCTATCATGCGTAATGCCTTTTCCCCAGTTGGCAGAAAAGCCTCTTTCATTGTGTCAATTACCACATTTATGCCAGCTGGCCTGAGAAGAGGCATATCCCTCAAATGAAAAACGAGTGCCCAATTTGATGTTGATACATAGAAAAAATAGAATGCTGATTCTTTCTGGGTTTAGCAAATCCAGAAAATCACTTCTGCTGGTACAACACAATAGTACCTGCAACTTTAGAGATCTATATTAAATGAGGATGGGAAGTCAGGCAAATCCTTGCTGACTACCTACCATATTTCCTGTTCTTTTCTAGATGCCAAGGAACAAGTTGATCAGGGTTTCTTATCTTGTGGAGCTTATGTCCTAATAATTACATAACAAAGCAAACAGAAATAAAGTGATATTTAATTTATATTGGCTCTTCAGGAAATAAGTGAAGAGGGGCTAAGATGACGCCAATTTGTCAACACTTCCCTTTCTTTGCTTGAGCAGACATTTGCCAAATCAATTATTGCATTCTCAGCTGCTGAGCCCTTCTCAACCCAGCACTCCCGACAGCCAGTAATAATTCATCAGTGTCAGCTCATGGAAACCTAAACCAGAGTTATCTTATATTTGCCACACATACCTACTTTTTCCTCTTATTTTCTTTACTTCCTTGTATTTCTTCTTTAATAATTGTGGAAAAATATGAAAATCCTCAGTAGTATTAGAGGAAACCAACAAGAGGGAGGGATGGTGGCCTCCTTGACCAGGGTTTTAAAAGGGATTTTGAAGAACCCAGGGATTAGATCCAGTCTTGTTCACAGCACTGGAATTTAGATCGAAAGCTGTGCCTCCAGGTGGTGGCCCCAAGGCCTGCTGTACAAACAGTTTTGTTCTTTTAAAAGTTTTCATCATAGTGATCTTTTCTGGGAGGGTGTGGGGCTTTATTTTAACAACTATGACTAGTGTCTTAAAGACAGTACTCGGGTGCTTTTGCCATTGTCTTTGACCAAATAAGTGACTAGCCACTTACTTTTTTAGTGTTTTCCCTTGGCTCTCATCTTGCTAAGGCTGGTGAGCGGTTACCCTGCACATATTTCTTCGCCTGGATGGAATCTTGCCTCAGTGAATAGTACTCCCTTGTTACTGTCCCTTTGTGCCATTACACAGATCATCTGGATGGTTCCTATTCCTTCTTCACCCTGTCTTCTGATTTTCATGGAATTGTGGATGCCTGATTCCATACTAAGCCTTTAAGCGAGTGCCTTGCTTGGATCTACAGAAACTACTTATCAAGGCCTCTTTCCTTGCTATTTCATTTTGACCCACTGCCTTACTTTCACGCCTGACTGCTCAGATTGCTTTTACTGCCACTGTCTGAGGCTACTCAGGTCTAACTACTCCTTACTACCCAAAGCCTAGTGCTAATGTACCTAGATTTCTTCTTTTCTTTTGAGTTACTTTCCATGCCTCCAAGAAAAAAAAAAAAAAAAAGAAAAAGAAGAAATTTCATGCAAATGAGATCCTGGATTATCTGCCTGCTAGTCAGAGCATTTCCATTTCTCTAAGCCTTTTAACTGTTTGGACTGCTGTGGTGTAAAGTACTGAGGATCATACACAGCCAGTATTCTAACACACTCCTGGGGCTCCTCTCTAATCCAATCAGATAGCACATAATCACTAAATACAAGTTAATTTCAATATTACCCAAAACAAAACATAATTAGAAGGGCAATGTGCTGTGAAAATTATCATAAAAAGCATTCAAAAGCCAAGTAGAAATGCATTTGAATTATCTATGGTTTAGGATTATTTGTGCCACTGTTCCTCTCCATTAGGGCAGAACCAGAGTTCACTTTAGCTATGATTTCATGGTCTATAAAAACAACCATTGAGAATTGGGTATGGACTGTGACTGTGTTCAAATATTTCACAAATCTTCTTCAATATCAACATTTACTCAACCTCCTTCTGATAGCCCATCTATGTTACTTCAGAGTAATACACATAGGTTATTCTCACTAGATATAGAATGTGCCAGATATAGTCAAAGGGAAAATGCAGTTTAGAGTTGGTTCCTAAGACTGAAATGTATTAAGCACCCCCTTTAAGAAGCACTGTGCAATGAATTGCAGTGGGGAAACTACGATAATGGATAATAGGAAAAATACCTCAAACACATGTTAGCACAATTTCAAATAATGGGACAAACCCAGCCTAGTTATGCTAAGGTGTCTCTTCTTAAATTGGGGCTGTTAAAGGTCTTCATATAGATGCCTTGAAATAGAAATTATGCATTTTTCTACAGACAGTTTTAAGAACAATGGTTAATGTCTCTAATCTTAATGCCTTTGCTGGATTACTGCTCCAGTAGTCAAAAGCAGGTCTAGGAAAGATGATTAGGCTCACCAAGTCTTTGTGGTTTAGGTCTCTAAATTCCTATATAGTAAGATGTAGGAATGTTGCAGAAAGCACAGGATTCAGGCTAAGTTACAAAAAGAAAAGAATCTTTCTCTCCTGTCATGATTTTTTAAAGGTGAAATATGAACATGATAAAAAAAAAGGCATAAAAGTAAAAAAAGAGCAGAGTAAAAAAGTAAATCTCCCTTCCACTCCTAGAGAGACAGAATACAGACAATAACATCTTACTTAAAACCCATAGATCATTGATCATTGATCATTCTTGCAATAAATATATTGAGAATCATAGCTCCTTGAAAACATAGAGCACTGTTTCACTTATTTGTTTGCATACATTTATTAAGTGCTTATATGTGACAGGCCTGATTTTTCTGGACATTTGCATTTTTCTGCTTTTACTTCTCTTTCTAGCAATAGTCACTTGCCTGTCCCGAGTAACTGCTGTTCACCATTCTTTAGAATCAGTTCTGTCTGTGGCCAGGAAAGACAGTAACAAGCTCTTGGCCAAAAGTTCAGCCTAAATCATTCTACCATTAGCCCCAGTTGGATCCTGCACTTTGACCCTAATGATGGAAATTTGTTGTGTACATCTTTGTCCCAGCTATGGGCTCTTTATTCAAATGTGTTGAAGTCAAAGCTTTCATAACTTAGCCACCAGAGTATCATATCATGTTAATCCCTATGAGCTCTGAAGCCAGATTGCTTGGGTAGGAACATTGACTCTCCTATTATCTGTGTGACTCTAGGCAAGTAACAACTTCTATGTGGCTTGGTTTCTTCATCTGTTGCATGAAAAGACCATTAGTACTCACTTCATACTTTTAGGACAAAAAAATAATCTCTCTTCAGAGATCCTTAGCACTATGCCTGGTATTATAAATCTAATCATGAAAAGTATTGAGGTCCAGGATTGCTCTTGAAAATCATTCAACTAAGACTAGAGTCCATCCATGAAATCTTAGCCTTATTCTAGAGTCCTTTCTCTGTATCATAAACCTCTCTGATAATGTTGATTTGCCTGTATCTCCAAATATGTCTACTTCATCTCTGCCTATCAGGGCACCTTCTTGTATCTTTCTAGACTTCCATGTTGTACAATTAATCTATCCTGCTGATTAGACTTCTCTTTCAGCCATTTTTTTTCTGTGCTTCGCCATGATGAACTTTAAGTCTGGTGGCATGTGGGTTTTGAAGCTAGATAGCTCCTGGTTGATATATCCTGCTGTCCATGCCAGAAGTCTGGGGTTCCATATGGAATCTACGCTCACTTGTCAGGCAACATCACAGCTGGCCAATGGTATGTTTAGGAAAGAGAATATGTAAGTTTGAAAAATCTGTTTCCTCTAATACATTTTCTACCCAGTATCAGTGATGTCAAACTTGTCCTTGGATAACATTCTAAACTAAATTGCCCAATTTACCTATAAAAATGGCATGACTGATTTTGAGGTTGGTTATGGAAATAAATTCTACTGCCAAGTTTTCTCAACTAATGACCTCCCCCAGCTTTGATAGTAGCCCATGGTTTACTAAGCTATAGATAGGGGATCCCTGATAGTGATAGTGGTAAGTATAATAAAAGCACAAACTGTTTCATTTTATTGTGTTTGACGGCTGGAAAGTGAAATTACAAAGTGTATGATTTTTTTACCACACTGAAAGGAGCCAAGAATAACACCTTGAAGGATGAAATGAGAGGTTTCTTTAGCAAAGAGAAGAAGTGACATACAATTGCCTGTTCTAAGGAAGCATTGACTCACCTTATGTTGATTTTGAAGGCCACCAACATATGTGAGAATATTGGGGTGTATAGACACCACAAGTTAATTTAAGTTAATGGCATAATGTCAATTATACAATAATTATTGGTTCTATTGGCTCACAAATTGTTAATATCTTATTTGTACCCAGAGGCACTGGGTACAATTATTCTAATGCAAACCAAAATTTAAAATTCAGATAGTCAAGATACTGAAATTAAAAAAAAGTAGTAATATAAAATCACAATATATCCATTTAAAACAGTGGAACAAAGTAATTTGGCTGATGCATTTTTTTGACTGGAATATGAGGATAAGGAACTCGAGGATTCATGTCCATATTTTCTAATGAACCTACTGGTTCTTTGACGCAGCCTGTACTAGTTACAAGCTATGATCTATGTCATCACTGGTGATTACAAGAATTTTTAGGGATAATAGATAAATTGCAACCAATATGAAAAAAATAAATCTCAGAATTTTTCTTTACATATTAAAAGAGAAAAAAATTCAATTAGAGATCTAGAACATCCCTGCAAATCAAATAATAATTGATGCTGGGAATATAAGAACAAGCAGTAACTTTTCAATCCTTTCTTACATTCTTCAGTCTCTACATATGTCCGGTTATACTTTTGTCTCTTTTCTCCTTTAAATATAAATGAACCTTTCCAAAGTTATATTGATTCTCTTAGAAAAGGTTTTAATACGCTAGGCTTAGTATGTCACCTCTTCTCATATAGATACAGCTTTGAAGCTTCAGGGAGAAAATAGATCTAAAAAGATGGCTGCTTTCCCAAAGTGCTTGAATGTAAGAGAAATGGCAGGCAACCCCAAGCTTACATCCAGCAGGCCTGGGAAAGACACAGGACTTAAGTGAATTAGATATTGATTGCTTGGGTGTTTTTGAAATTCCTTTAATCTGAATTGGTTCCCTAGAGAAGGGATTGGATTTGGACGTCAAATGACAGTGAAAATAATTCTTGAAAATACAAAAATCTTAGTTTGAAGGTCCCTTATAAGTAATTTATTCTAAGCTTCAATTCTCTCCACATCCCATTTAGTGATTTTTCAAGCCATCATTGAGCACCTCTTCATAAGAAACATTAATTAATTTATTAACTAATGGGAGTAATTTGCAAGGTTGGAAAGCAAGGGCTCTTCACTAAACTTTGGTGATTCTATATATCTTATTATTGGAAAATTATAAGCTCCCCTCCCCTTTTTGATAGCTATCCCTATGTGGTTTGAAGATGAATATGACTTTCAAAACTTCTTAGTAAAAAGCTTTGGGATTTCTTCTCACACACTCCAAAAATATATGCTGAAGTTGAGTGCCTCTGAGCAATTCCTCCATAATGTCCCTCTGGAATGAAACAGGAATAGGTAAAATATATGAATACCAAATCCAAACACAATATAACATTAGTGGAAGTCTGTTTCCTTGACTCATTTAATTGCATTACCTTACAAAGTGGTATATTGTTATGTATGTGTCTTATTTGTCACTATGCCTCATCAAAAGATATGGCCCTTTGCACAACTGAAAGTGAGCATTCTTACAGTTGTTTTTCAATCTTAGAGTACCATAGTTCCTAATTTACCCTTCATATTTCATTTCACTTACATATTCAAATCTCATTTGGAAAAGCAAGTATATTCTCTTACTGTGAAGAAAAGCATCCATAATTTTGTTCTGAGTAAGAAATGTCTCTAGTGAAGCCAATACACATTGCTTCTTCCTTCTCTTATTCTTTATCATGCATTATCTCATTTGCTGCTCACTTCAACTTTGAGAAACAGGTACCATTATTATCTCTGCTGAACTGAAGAGGAAATGGAGGCTCAAAGAGGTCCTGTAAGTTGCCCAAGGTCACAAAGTTAGTAAATGGAAGAGCCAAGACCCCAAGGTCACACTCCTGGCCATGGCATCCCCTGAATATGTCAGTCAGTCATTCTGTTCTATCTGTCAATTTGTATATTCATGGCTGAACAGAGGAGGTCAATATCTTACTGAAAAATAAGTAATATAACCCTCTTTCTTTTAGACTATATGAGTAGTCTAAAGACCACTCGTAGTCTACACAAACTGCTACATACAGAAGTGAGATACACTTTTGTAAAAGTTCAAAGAAATGTTTCAAATAAAGGATTTTTAGATGAGGGCAACAACTGAATTCATGTATAGTTAAGTAAACCTATTTCTTATTAATAATATATAAAGCAAGATATACTCACTTGAACAAACTTCTTGAACAAACACCTTTAAATTGAGGGTAAAGTTTTGGATTCTCTTCCAATCCTCTCAACTCTTCCAAAAGGAACAGCAAGGAAACTATGAGTGCTTTTTTGCTCTATTGTACTGACTTATAGTGACTCCCAAAGTGAAGCCTGTGTGTCTCCACCAATTTAAATAAACTATACTCTGCTATTCTCAGTAAAATATGTTACTTTTCATTTAAACCCACTCAAACCTTTCAACACAAACCATTTTCAAAAGTTTTGATTTTTGAAGCTATGAAAAAAATTCTAAGGACTGAAAATCATCTCTAAATTTTCACTGAGAGACACATTGTTACATACATACTAACTAGAAATAGCTAAAGCAAACATAAGATAAGTGATAAGCAAATTATAATTGCTTACAGGGAGAACAACCTTTTCTTATGATATTTATTAAACCTTACTGCAAAAGCATGTAAGTGTGCTTTTAGGCAAACTCCCTTGCCTAGAGGGTGAGACAGTAGAGAAGGAGTCCTTAGGTGTTTGGGGCTGAGGTCTTCATTTAGAAAAGTTTTGATCATCAATTGAGTTTGAGTATAGTACTGTGAAAATTATCACTTCTTTGACAATGAATGAGCTACCAAAAGCAAATCTCTAGACTAGAAACCAAAATCATTCTGTAAGTTCCTAAAGAGATGAAAGATTTAGGGAAAATAGAGTTAATTATCCTGGAGCCTAATGTGACTCAAAAGAGCAGAATAAAATAAACTATGAGGCTTGATGATCAGGCTTCATAAGAGAGAGGAACTTTCCCTCAGCAGCTGCCCAAAGGCCATAGGAATTCAAAAGAGAAAAAAAAAAAATAGAATTCAAAAGAGCTGGAAGAAATGGTTTAGAAGAAAGTGGATCTCCTTTATAACTTCCCTTTAGCATAATATCCCTGAGTGTTTAATTATCAGTCCTCCTCTTTTCTCATTCTTGAAAATTCATTTGTCCCCAAGGATTCAGCAGCCATCAAGGAAAACTTCAACCTTTATGAGGTTAGCCTGGAAGAAACCCACTCCAACACTGTAAGTGTTAAAAGTAGCCAATAAGATTAATGGATCAGAGCAGTACAGATTTCTTCTCTTTAGAGATCCTCCACCTCACCTGTCATTAGTAAGCCTATTGGATCCACCCCTTCCTCTTGATTCTGTCATGTTTCATCTTAAATCTTCTTCCATGATTTCTCACTTGAATTAATTTGCAACACGGCCGTTGCAGATTTGTTTCTAATGCAAATCTAATTATGTCATTTTCTATTCCCACTCACCTTCACAAAACCTGGGTCATCTGTACCCCTAAATCGTAGCTGACCATCTGGAATTATCACATTCTGGATTTGTTAAAGTGTCAGCAGGCTATTCTCAATATTTCAAAGAAGCTTAAAGATAGTCACGAACTTATCTGAATAAGGCTGTTAACCTTATTCAGTTATGATTAACCATAACTACTGGAATTATTACTCAATATGGTACCTGTTATTCTTCCTTGACCCATCAAGAAAGGATCAGGAGCTAGTCCGGTGTTCTGAGATTTTGAGCCTCTCCTTATTCAGCAATATGAGGCCAAGTTGACATTGCCTGATAACTTCAATCCACAGGCAAGACTAATGTAAGGATCCTTTAGGGCAAAAGCTATACTAATAATTCACTCTTGCGTTTCCAGAGCTCAGCACTGGAATAGAATAAGTACTTAATAGTTATTTGCTTTAATGTGTTGTGTTGTTTTTTTTTTTTTTTTAAGAAATTCAACTGATGATTTTATATCTTTAATCAGATTGACTGTATTAGTCAATGCAAAATGGAGAAGATGATAGGAAATTTCAATTTCAATTTAAGTCCAATCTTTGTGCGGACAGAAAAACTGGGGTCTTGGATGGAAAATGCCAACAAGAAGTTTTTGGAAAAGTAAAGGCAGAGGCACTGGTATTTATTGGGCAACCAGAATTTGCTAGGCCCTGTCCCAGACAAATTAAATAAATGCCTTCTTTCCTCCTCACAGGCTGTGAGACGGTGTTTACATTTAAAAGATGTAAACAAAATAAGACACAGAGAGATTGAGCGATTTCCAAAAGTCAGAGAACAGCTAAGTAGCAGAAGCCAGGTTCCAACCACGTCTGCTTGACAGAAAGTCTATTATTCCACATGTTATTTTTGTTGTAGGGAACTAAATACCCACAATAACAACAAATCCAAATGACAGGCTTGCTAGTTCTAAGTCTGTTTAGAGTCCTAAAGGAATCTTGATGAATGAATCCAAGAGCTAAAAAATTAATAAGAACTGGATTGTATTACAGGCACACAATAACATGAAAATTTTTATTAATTACTCCTTTTATTTTAGGCTGTCCTAGAACTTCAAAAGACTTCACATATATAATGACAAAGCACATTTTCCCAAAGCTAGGCTCGTGTCTCTTTCCTGTGCAGATTTCCACTAAGACACATGGCTCAAGTCAACACCTCAGAAGCTTCCTGCCAACGCAAGACTGTCTCCATTTAGAGCAACAGTAATGTCACTACATTCTCCACATAGGAAGAATGCTCAAAATCCTGCATCTATCGCCAGCAAGCCCACATCTCTGTGCCCCATGACCCAGCAGCTTGTGACAAATTTAAAAAATGTAATAGAGTCAAAGAAAGAAAAAAGAATGGGAGGCATTGAGCTTGATAAGGTGTATGCCTGAGGGCCATGCTTTTTAAGTTACAGTAGAGGAGGAAGTAACAACATATTACCTGACGTAATTACTGTCATAATTTATTCCTGTTATAAATTATCCTGAGTATCATAAAGTATAGTAAATCACTGTTGTCATTTATCCCAAATTTATTCCTATCCTTTCATATGTTCTATTCTAATTTTAGTCTTTTAATTCTGTTTAGAAACACAAACAGGTTTTTATTAGATGTTCATTTCATTTTCCTATTATCTTCAATCGGAACTTTTAGTATATTGCATTCTGGGATGTATGCCAATTCCACATGTACTTAGGGATATATCTGTTTCTGTATCTATATATAGATATATAGAGATATATAGTCTCTATTGCCTTGTGCATAGGTATTAAACTAGATGACAGAGATGATAATGATTTCATCACCCTGAGAAAAGAGGCAGCAGTTCCCTCCAACTAAATTCCCTGATTTACCCTCTCTGAGGTAGTCAAGTCACATCTTCTCCAGACCCTTATGATCTCTAATGAGATGGAAATGGTGTGTTCCCTCTATAAATAAGTAGATGAGGTGATGGAATATAGAGAATATAGTCCATGAACACAGAGGGAACACTTTCCTACTGTGGACCTGGGCTGTCCCATAGGGGAGCCACTGGCCCAGTATGTCTATTGCTCACTTGAAATGTGCTTACTGGATAAATACTCACTAGATTGTATTTAATATGAAAAAAATCTATATAATATCTCACTAATAATTTTGTAGTAATTACATATAGAACTGATAATTTAGGATAAAATTATATTTTTGAAACGTGGCTGTTAGAAAGTTAAAATCACATATGTGGTTCAAATTATTTTTCTGTTGTTTAGTGCTGTTCCAGACATTCTGATGCTCTGAGCTCTAAAACAAGTTGGATAGAGTGGATCATGGTAGTGACAGGTAATGGAAGAACTTTAAAAAAAAAAGCAGATCAGGGAAGTGTGGGACTCATGGTTGAGGCCCAGTGAACCACAGATGGCAGGCTTATTGTCTCTGATTCATGTAGCAAGCAGGTGATTATGTGAGGGCAGGCTAACATGTAGGTATGTGTGTGTCACACTAAAAATTGCCTATAGGTCTCATTTCACCCTCCTCAGGATCCCCTTTACAAAACAGGCCAAAAATAAGACAAAACAAAAACTTTAGTGATGTGAATTGGCCAGTGTAAAAATCCTAGAATTTTCTAACAATGAATCCCCATTTATTTTTACACAAAAGAATATTTTGGCATTTGGGAAATTTGGCAACTCCCTATCGCGTTTAACGACTAAATCCGCACAGCCAATATTCTCCAAACCCGAGACTTTTTTGTTCATTTCTCCCTGTATAAATAATAAGATTTGGCTGGTTCTCACCAGGGGACTGAATAATCAAAATTCATGCCTATTCTCCAAACCTCATATTAGCCAATAGTTTCAGTAACATCAGCTAACACAGAAATAGTATAATGGCTTGAATTTCAGCTAATTTTAGATCTTTTATATACCCAATGGTTGTAAAGTCATTAGCCAGAGAGCATGAAGCCAATGCAGGAGAAGAAGAGTGGGGACCTCAGTCATATGGATCTGGGTTCAAATCTCAGCTCTGTTGTTTAGAAGAATAACCATCATTATCATTATAGTACTTTGAAGGATTTCGTGAGGATTAAATTAAGTAACACAGATAGAACACAGTGCCTGGGGCATAGAAGACTCTTTTTTAAGATTAATTACTTTCTTCCCCATTATAAAGTAGTTCTGTATCTATATATTCACATTACACTATGTTTATCAACACTGAGTCTCTTTTAAAATGCTGGGATTGAGGAAGTCACAATTATGGGCCACTTTATCAGCTCATTCAGTTATTTAAGAAATTTGATTTTCATAATTACAGAAATAATGAATATTGCATAAGATGAAGCTACAGAGCTTTTTCTAGGGTTGAGACTTTAAGTTTAAACATATCCTCAAAAACAGCTGCCTGCTTCTTTCTATTTGGAGCTAGGAAAGAACAGCAAATAACGGGAGAGTCACTTATTTCCCAGAGTTACAAGGGCTCCCTGCCTTGTGAGATTCCATTCCTTTCAAATCACAGACAGCCCAGATGTAGTACCTCGTCTCCACCTCTCTTAAGACCTCACTTATTAGTCAATAGTGCTTTTAAGTTAGCTCAACGAAGAAAAAAACAGTAAATTCCCAAGTGGAGCATGGCTCTAATTTTCCAACCTTCCCTTTCTTTTTTCTTAGGAAATGGACTCTAGCATGTTTTCCAGTCTATGACTTTGAAACTTGTATATGCACTGTTTACTTATACCAGCTTCTCAATAGAAGCATGTAAGGATCTGAACTGCATACCTGAAAAATCCTTCAGTGTTCCTTACTACTCTGCATTGTTGCTTGAAAGGGATCCTATTTCTTTCATAGATTTCACCTGATTCATTTTATCCTAATCCACTTTAATATTTATTTTTATAAGATTTAATAGTATTAAGGGCCCAATAATTTAAATTTTTCTGTAAAAAATATCAGTGGTTTTTATTCTTTTCTTCCTATTGATTTTTATTCTCTTCTTTTCCCTTTCTTATCCTGCTCTTTTTTCTTTTACGTCCCCTCTCCTTCTCCTGTGATAAGAAATATTCTCCCCTAGTATAAAAGAACTTCCATCCTACCTTTGAATTGAGCTGCTGAAAAAAGTACTTGAGTTTGAAGCCAGTGCAGGCCATTGGCTCCAATGCTCAAAACACCCAGAGACCTTAGTTCAAAGTTGTGAATTGGTGAATCTCTAGGGGCAATCTGTCTAGTCAAGGAAAATATGCTTAAGCTCCACAGATCCAATAAAATACATACAGAGAATAGTCATTCCATTTTCACAAAGCCATCTTTGCCACTTCTAACTCTGTGTAAACCTATGTGGGACTAAGTGACATATGGTAGTCCTCCTTATCTGAGGTTTTTTTTCCTACAGTTTCAGTTACTCATGGTCAACCATGATCTGGAGGCAGATGATTCTTCTTCTGACATGGTATCAGAAGATTAATAGTAGCCTATAGCTACAACATACTGCCTATGCCATTCACCTTACTCCATCTTATCACATAGGCATTTCATCATCCTACATAACAAGAAGGGTGAGTATAGTACAATAAAGTATTTTGAGAAAGAAATCCCAATCACATAACTTTTGTTATAGCGTATCATTATATCTGCTCTATTTTATTATCAGTTATGGTTGTTAATTGCTCATTATGTCTAATTTACAAATTATACTTCATCACAGGTAAGTATGAAGGGGAAAATATCAATCTATAGTGCAAGTAATTTAAAATAATTTAATTAATGGAGCACTCACCACATATGCTATGGTTTGTATGGAGGTTGAGCCATGGAAGGGTTTGGTACAAAACACTCCAATGAATACTTTCTGGGAATCTACTAGTGTATTGTATGTAGGAACCCTTAAACACATTTTCTTCTAACAACATGAAAATATTTTAAGTGTTCTTTCTTCCTAAGAAATTATAAAATATATTTCTGAAGGAATATAACCTTTTTTCAATCTCTCTCTACAGTAAAAGCTTTATTACTCCATGTGTTCCTCACTTGGCTGCAGACTATGTGACAGAGGCAATTCACTTCCCTCAAGTCAGTTCAGCCTCTACATAGGGGTTGGAATAGAGGATTGTCCCAAATCCATGACAAGGTCCATTTCAACTCCATGACAGTGATTTTGTAACTATATGAGTAGGAAGTGGAGACAGAAAGATGGATACCTGTCAAGCAAATTTCATGGCTTTATGGATTAATGTTTTGGTTTTGGTTTTGTTTGTTTGTTTTCTTCCCAGTTGGTCTCCCTCTCTAGGTTAAAGATACTAGTGACCTTTCATTAGGTCTTGCTATTTAACAGACAACGGCTTAACAGTTCTTATTAGCCATGTTTTTCACAGATGAAAATACTGAGGTACAAGTTAAGAAACCTTTCCAAGATCCCAAGATTACAGAGCGAATAAGTCCACAACACTTTATAAGACCTCTGTTTACTTTATCCCATTACTTCATTATCACCTTTTTTCACTTCTTGATGTTAAACTTTCTGAAGTGCTTCCTCTTAATGAAGCCCCAGTGCTAAGCACCACACCTGGAAGAGTTGAGGAATTCAATATATATTGAAAACATCTGAGAAGACAGAAATTGCCTTATTTGTGAAAAATTTAGGCATTTTATATACTGAAAATAACTTTAAAAATCTACTTATATATTGCTGAGTGGACTAAGGATCTGGACCTCATAGTGAATGTTCTTGTTTCTAATCTGACAGATCCATAAGCTAATGGTAAGGAAAGATGCTGTATCTTTGGTTCACAGACACAGCTATTTCTTTACCTGTGTCTATGTTTTGTTAAGTTAGAGAAATTTCTCTTCATTTTAAGCTTATCATAATTTTTAGCCAAATGCCTCTACCAGTTTTGGTCTCTGCTACCTTACCTTTTTTCTCCCAACATTATTTCTCCCAACATTTCTCCCAAATTTTGAACATTCCACAAAGTTAAAATAATTTTATAAATAATGCCCATGTTCCCACATCTTAATTCTACCATTAACATTTTACTATATTTGCTCTATTCACATTCGCCCATTTACCTATCCTTCGATTCATTCATTAATCTATCTTATTTGTTGAAGTATTTCAAAATAAAATGCAGACATCTTTCCATTTCTGTTAAATACTTCAACATGTGTAGCTATGCTACATTATTTTTTATAGTTACATGAAATCTTTGTATATAGCATTTCCTATTGAATCACAAAATGTAAACTCTTTTTATTTCCTATAGATTTGGGGAGTCATTTCCTATTGAAATTGAAGTTTCAAATCTACAAATTTTTGCCTAATCTAGAAGAAAACAGGTTAGACAGTAGGGGAAGAAGAATCAAAGACACAAACATTTTCAAATCCATAAAACTGTTGAGTAAATGTTGTATAAAATTAAAATTCCAGTCTTTATTCTTCTTTCAAGGAGACGGTGATAATCATATTAGCTTTTGCTTCACAATTTTATAAATTGACAAATGACAACATAGTATATTAGATCATTAGAACATTATTACTGAGATATAAGTCCACAAGTTTTCTCTAGGGAAGGCTACCATGACATTTTTCAGTCTGGATCAAGTGTTTGACAAGGGCAAACCTCCAGGCGTATTATCCACCTGTTCTTTAGATGCCAGCTCATAACGGGCATGAGGCCAAGGTAGAAAATAATACAAACAGTAATTTTCAGAGTTAATGATCTAAAATAATTATAGCAAATGTAGCAGTTGTTTGCAAGTTGTTTGGCAAACCTAAAAACCCAGTGAGGGAAGAAAATTTATCTAAACCCTTTAAATAATCTTGTTAAGTCACAAAGTCAGGTAGTACTTTTCCTACCTCAGTGCCATGCTGCTCTATCTGTTCTGTCAGAAATACTCCCTCCCTGGAGAAAGGACCCATTCACTGTATCATCTGAAGCAACAAATGATGCTTCTTGCTTCCCACTCCTTCCCAGCAGAGGCATTTCCTCTGTTCATTTCTCATAGTAATTGTTCACATGTCAATTATTGCATTTATGATTTGATTTATAATGAGTTCATTACACGTACGTCTGTTCCATTATTAGTGCACTGCCCCTTCTTCATTTTAGAAAATGCCAATCATGATACTTGACTTCTAGTAGGTACTCAAGGAATGCTGAGTAAATTAAAGTCTATATCAAATCATTTCATGCCGGTTGGTATGGAGGAGACATTCTGCGGTATTCCTTCTGAGAATCTGTTGATCAACTAAAAAGAAAAAAAGCATAGCTCAGCAGCAGACAGTAGTAAAAGCTTAGAATCTGGAACTCCACACAAAACTGCATAAACAGCCTGTTTCTCATTGAATCCAAAAATTAATAGATCCTGGTTGAATCACAGGTCACCACTGAAATACAGGGCTATTTAAGAGGAATTTTTATCTGGATAAAAGCATATTTTAAGAGAGCTCCTTCTTTGACAGAAGGGCAAAAATTATTTTACAGAAGATAAGATTTAGTTTTTATGTCATGCCATTCTTTTGATCAAAAAGATGTTCTCTGCTTTCCGTATTCTTTTTTAACTTAGCACATCCTACTTCCTACTATGTTTGAAAATGGGAACTTCGATGGCAAGGAAAGCATGCTCATTTTGCTTACCATCCCAGGGGAAGTAGCACTATGGGCCCATGCCATACTTGGCAACTTCTTTCTCCTCATCAATTTATCAGAACAGGTTTCCTAGCAAGACAATGACACTGCTTGCATTTCCCCAGCAAATTTATCAGCTCCTGTCATTATAAATCTAAATTTGGATATTTTTAGCTGGACTAGGAACAGAACAGTTCTCCCGAGACTCAATGTCAATGCTGCTGTATGAATCAGCCCAGCAAAAAGATGCAGAGCCGCAATCTCAGAGTCATTGTGTTTTGATTTTTTTTTCCTGGAGCAGGGATCACCTCCTTGGCTCATTGCCAGAAATGCTTTGTAGGCTGCTCCAGCTCACAGGGCCTGAGCAATGCTCTGTCTCCATTTGGCAATGCAATATACAGCACAGCTGAACCACCCCACCGACTTTTCCTTGACTGATGATTGCTCAGGTGAAAAGGGAACCCTCTGAAGGGAAGATGATGAGGCCTCAAATAATGCATACCCAAACTCAAAGCATGAATGAAGTACATGAGGGAAACACACAGCTCCAGAGGGGAAAAGCCAGCCTCAAGTGCATTTCAATCTGGAACTCTTTTATTTTTACAGCTATTTTTCCAACTTGCCCAATGAGCAGAGGAAGATAGGAATTACAACAGTCTCACACAATTCTTTCAACCTGACAAATGAGCAAAATATTACCATAAAGTTACTAGGAGGATTAATTGTCACCAAGTGCCGTGTGCCACCTTACCTGAATCATTCTTATTTTTCAAGACTCAGATTTGAGGCAGTTTCAGTACAAGTCAGTTTGGAAAGTGATTTTCACAGTGTCCTTTCTTCATATTTCTGTTGTTTTCTCAGTTATTAAAACACCATACTGACACTGGAGAGGCCAAAGTGCCCAAGGCTGATAGAATGTTAGGATGTGAATGGGAAAAGCAAACACAGGCTGTGTTTTTACTGCTTTCTCTGGAGTTGTCCCAGACGTGGAAGGCATACACCGTAAGGACAGAAAACACGTAACTTAGAATTTAACTTACACAGGATGATAGAAATTATTCCCAGTTAACCGGGGAGCCGAGACACCCAAAAAAACAAAAACAACTAAAAAGTGAGAAGAATACAGAGTATTAGAGAACTTGACTGGTTGACTCTAGTTTTGCCTGGTTCAGAAGCAAAAGGCTGGAGGGGATCTTTATTGACCATTCTAGGTGCCACTTTGCCAAACTGTTTGATTCTTCCCAGTATTTTTTTTTTTTTCTCAGTCCGTGGGGAAAAAGTGACTGTAGAAAGCTGCTTCAATGTCAACTGAATCTAGGAAACAGTCCTCCTTTCAGATTTGTTCCCATTATCACCTCTAAATTCCCAAAGCAATCTGATATAGCGTATCCAAAGGGTTCATAGATTATGGATCCAAAGGCTACATAAAAAGACATAGAAACTTTTTGGAGATAACTTCAGGAAATCTCAGGCACAATAACAGGCACTTTTAACCTTCAACTCTGTTTATATTTTCCACTATGGACAATTATCTTTTAAATTCATTCTCCTCTCTTCCCATCAAGGTAGTCTCTACTCTAGCTTGAGCCTTTCTGAAGTATTATGGCAGCACCTTCATGATCACTCCTTTTATTTCCCTCTTCCAAACCTTTATCTATTCACTGAACTTTCATTTTGTACCACCTGGACATTGGTGGTGGAGTGGCAATGGAGACCGGGCAAACTTGAAAGACGGGGTATTGGAGAGGTAGAATAGCCAAGACTTAAAGCTGGATAAGGTGAGATTTTTATGTGAGGATAAATGAGGAATCACAGATGATTTCCAGTTTTCCTGGGCAACTTGCCTGATGATGGAAAATAATGGAAGAAGAAGAAATTGAGATAGAAAATAAGAGCTCTGGGCAGCCCCGGTGGCTCAGCAGTTTAGTGCTGCCTTCGGCCCAGGGTGTGATCCTGGAAACCCAGGATCAAAACATGCATCGGGCTCCCTGCATGGAGCCTGCTTCTCCCTCTGCCTGTGTCTTGCCTCTCTCTCTCTCTGTCATGAATAAATAAATAAAATCTTAAAAAAAAAAGAAACTAAGAGTTCCCATTTGTATGAACTCACTTGAGATATCTTAAAATATTCAAGGCATTTCATACATTTACAAACATGAATCCATAGTCTTCACCATACTGCCCAAAAAATACATGTTGTCAATAAGGTTTAAAACCTCAGGCATGGGGCAGAAGCCAGAGGCAAGAGAAGGACCAGAATTCAAACTAAAATGCTTCAACTGTGAGAAGTTAAGCAGAGGAAGAGATACTATAAAATGGGAAGGGATAGCTAATGATTTCAGAAGAAACACAGGATAATATGGCATAGAAAATGTGTATCCCTAAAATTCAGGTTAAAATCCTAATGCCCAAAATGATGGTATTAGGAGGTAAGGACTTTGGAAAGTGATAAAGTCATGAGAGTAGAGCCTCATGAATGAGAATACTGCTCTTATAAAAGAGACCTCACAGAGCTCCTTCACTCCTTCCACCATGTGAGAATACAATGAGAAGTGTGTGATCAGGAAGAGGTTCCTCACCCAACCATGCCAGCACCTTGCTCTTGGACTTCCAACCTCCAAAACCATGAGAAATAAATTTCTGTTGTTTACAAACCACCCAATCAGCAGGCCTTTGTTACGACAGCTTGACTAAGACAGGAAAAAGGAGAGAACATCATTTCAAAGAGGGAGTGGTCAATTGTAGTGAAAGCTGCTAAGAAATCCAGTGAAATGAAGATATTGTATTTGACAATATAAAGGGAACTGATGACCTTGTTTAATGATTTTATGGCAGTGGCAGTGGCAGAAGCAGACTGAGTGGGTTGAAGAGAAAATGGGAGGTAAAGAAGTAGACATGATTAACGGAGACAATGTTTTTCAACAGACTTAGCTAAGAGAGGGAAAGGGGGCATCTGGGTGGCTCAATGGTTGAGCATCTGCCCTTAGTTCAGGTCATGATCCTGGGATCCTGGGATAGAGTCTGTCATTAGGTTCCCCACAGGGAGCCTGCTTCTCCTTCTTCCTATGTCTCTGCCTCTCTGTGTCTCTCATGAATAAACAAATAAAACCTTTAAAAAAAATAAGAGAGGGAAGAAAAAAATGAGATAGCTAGAGGGAGATATGGGAATAAGGAAGAATTTTATCAACATGGGAAGTACATAATTTATCGAGGTCTCAGTTTGTTCATCTACAAAATAGGTAAAATAATAGGACCTAACTCATGAGTTTGTTGTTAGGATTAAAGAAATAAAGTGTGGGGGATCCCTAGGTGGCGCAGCGGTTTAGCGCCTGCCTTTGGCCCAGGGCGTGATTCTGGAGACCCGGGATCGAATCCCACATCGGGCTTCATCGGGTGCATGGAGCCTGCTTCTCCCTCTGCCTGTGTCTCTGCCTCTCTCTCTCTCTCTCTCTGTGACTATCATACATAAATAAATAAAAATTAAAAAAAAAAAGAAATAAAGTGTGTATGTGTGTGGGGGAGTGCTGGGGGACTGGTGGCTCAGCTGGATAAGTGTCCAACTCTTGAGGTCAACTCAGGTCATGATCTTGGGGTCATGAGATTGAGCCCCAGGTTGGGCTCTATGCTCAGTATGGAGTCAGCTTGTCCCTCTCCCTCCCCCTACTTGCTTTCTAATATAAACAAATAAAATCTTAAAAGAAAAAAAGAATGTGTGTGATATGTGTGTGATATGCTTAGCACAGTGCCTGACATATAGTATTTAATAAATATTAGATACTATTGTCATAATCTTTTACTGTACTTTGTTCAGATCTATGTTATGACACAGCACATACCATTATAGTTATGTTTTCCTCTAAGTTAGTTGGAAAACATAATAATCACATAACAAATTTTTGTTGAACTGAATTGCAATCAAATGGAATCAAGAGAAATAAAAAAATGCAAACAGTACAACTAAGTAAAGAAAAAAAGTCATTTGAATTCAACTGGAGGGGCCAAGTCCTCTCAAGACTTTTGGTTCAAATCTGACCTTGTCTCATCAATAGCACACCCTGTTAGGGGCAAGGAAAAGGCTGGTGGCATGAATCACCATGTAGGCAGCCAAGACACCTCTCATTTAGATTTATGAATGTTATATTCTTTATTGACTCTCAGAAGAGTTTCTAATCAGAAAGATTCCAAACAGGTTTCAGCCATCTCATTAGGACACAGGAAATTGGATAAAGAGGATAACCTCTGAAATCCTCCCTTAGTCATTGATCTTTGGGAAATTAGCCCTCAATGGCTTAGATCGCTTTGCAGATTATAAACATGTCCAGTAAATATGACCTCCATCTAGATTTGCCCAGCAATTGCAACAGCATTTGGCAGCAGAGAAAATGCCTGCCAAGATCCAAGCAGCTGTAGCAGGTGCTGTAAATCAATGCAGGATACTTACATGGTTCTGTATTCCATCGGGGCTCAAAGCCTTCCAAGTAGATTATCTGCATAGATTTCAGGGTGGCAAAGTGGCATTATAAACACACAACTCCCATATCCATTTTCTTTCCATTTACCTGAATGTCAGAGTTGTTGAGCAAGAAAACGACACTGTTCAACAAGGAAAAGCTCTACAGCTAAAGTGGGAGACACATTTCAATAAAAAAAGGGCTCAAGAACAATGAAAATGGTAAGAAAAGGAAAGAAAGTTAAAATATATGATGCTTTGGTAAATACACTATATTTGCTTTATGGAAATATATTTTACACCCATTTATGTATATGAATAATGAGAGTGTTTATATACACATTCCAATTCCCAAAACCTCTATCGTTTTTTTCAGTATATCTAGTAATAATTTAAGTCAGAGTCAAAGGATTCACAGCATTTTTTTTATTCTTTTTTTTTTAATTTATTTTTATTGGTGTTCAATTTACTAACATACAGAATAACCCCCAGTGCCCGTCACCCATTCACTCCCACCCCCCGCCCTCCTCCCCTTCTACCACCCCTAGTTCGTTTCCCAGAGTTAGCAGTCTTTACGTTCTGTCTCCCTTTCTGATATTTCCCACACATTTCTTCCCCCTTCCCTTATATTCCCTTTCACTAGCATTCTTTACTAAATCATATTTCTGTGCTTGAGTGGCATGTGGCTGAATTGATCAGTATTTAATATCATGAATGTGTGTGTTTGTATAGTGTTGAATTGACAAAAAGGCAAATGGGAGTAGGTGAACACGATTTGGCCAGTCGGTTTGTACAGTGAAAAGAATCTCTGAGCCAAAGGAATATAACTTCTTCTCCATGACTCTTTCTTAGATTCTCTAAGAGAAAACAATAATGATAATAATAAAAACAATGTATCTGAAGACTGGAAGAAAAAACAATGGTAACTGAATATTGAAAAAAGGTTATATACTAAATTGCATACATTCTTTTGTAAAAAAAAAAAGCACAAAATATTGTTTGAATTTAGCTTATAATTACAGAAGCAGAAGTTAGATCCATATTTACTACTTGAGGAAGAGGAACACAGCCTCAGTGAAAATGGATTGGTTTCAAGGCCAAATCTAACTCTTACAGGTATCTTATTCCTCTTCATTTAAATGAAGAAAAGTGGGGTTCTTGGGTGGCTCAGTTGATTAAGCATTTGACCCTTGATCTCAGTTCAGGTCTTGATCTTGGGGGTTGTAAGTTCCATGCTGGGCATGGAGCCTACTTAAAAAAATGTTGGGGCACCTGGCTTGCTCACCTGGTAGAACATGTGATCTTGATCTGGGGGTTGTGAGTTTAAGCCCCACATTGGGTGTAGAGATTACTCAAAAATAAAATCTTAAAAAAAAATAAGTGAAGAAAAGAAAAATCAGGATGCTATTTATACATTTGGGCAGTTATGTCACACACAAAGAAATCTGGTCTAACATGTCAAAGGTCCTTAAAAGGAGTCTATGTTCTGCCCTCCCAGTAGTGTGCCCAGGTATGGGTTGCATCCTTCTGGAGGGGTCATCTCTTTCTAATGCTAATGAAAGTACCTTATGGATTAGTAGTGTACCTGAAAACACTTGCCCTTCAGGATTGTTATATAATCATAAAGAGTAATACACACTACACAACATGCAACATTGACAGCACATCACAGATCTTTTCTAAATATAATATAACTATGGTTGTTATTCAACTTAAAAAGATCTATTCATTTGATTTTACAACATAAGTTAGATATAAATCATCATCATTCAAAATCAGAGACAACTGCTGAACATCTGGAAAGATTATTGTTAATTCCTGTTAACTGCACATGCCTATGTGGATGTTTTGGGCCTTCCATATGCCTTCAAGGTTTTAAAAAAAATTTTTTTTAAGATTTATTTATTTATTTGAGAGACAAAGAGCAGGGTGGGGAAGGGGAAGAAGGAAAGACAAAGAGAGAATCTTAAGCAGACTTCATGCTGACTGCAGAGCCTGACGCAGGACCTGAGCCAAAACCAAAAATCAGACACTCAACTAAATATGCCACCCAGGCGCTCCTGCCTTCAATATTTTAAAACAATAATAAATTGAGGAGAAAGCAGAGTGAACATGTACACTGTCACAGAGAGCTTCCCCTATCCAGAGGATAATGGAAACTGTCACTAAAACTTGGATTTAGTACAGGATAAATGCTATCATACAAACCAAATGAATTTTTAGATAATTATAAAGTGGTGCAGGAAAAGCACACACACATTATATACAGTCACTTGGATATAATAACAGGGCACTCATAGAGGGAATTACATGAAACACTGGCCAAAAAACCCAAAAATATGAAATAAAATAATGGTCATTGAGCTGTGGGGGAAGTCTAGAGAAATTCCACAGATGTGTGAGTAAGGTCCCCTCTTCTGTTTATTCATCTGTATTAATGATCTTTAGAATGTAGTAAACAGTATGTAATGAAATCTGCAGACACAGCAAGCTGGGGAACTTTGCAAAACATCAGCAAGGACAAAGAAATAATACAGATGGTCTAAGAGAAGTTACAGATCTTGGGATCAAATAGCAAAACGAGAGTCAGGTTGGGAAAAGGCCAGCTAGGGGAAAATGAATGAAAACACAGATATCCACAGGGGAAAAAATGTGGAAAAGATGTCTTCTGAGAAGGACCCATTGGAAAAGAGCTGAAGCTAGATAGCAGCCACCCTCCAGGTGAATTTGTGCTCCAAAATGGCAGCCCAAGTGGAAGAATTACTTTGAACTAAAGATGGAAAGACATCACAGTAGAAAGAGGTACAAGTATTTCTCTCTACTAAATTCTCAAGTGGCTGCACCTGGAATACTACTTTTGGTATAGAGGAATCTCTACCAAAAAATCTGGAACAAATTGGAAGTATAAGAACAGAGATGTAAGTAACAGGAAGCCTGTTAAAATAGATTAGAAGAGCAAAGTATGGATGATTTGGCTAAAGGACACAGAGGAAAGTCTGGCGACAGTCTATCAACTCTGGAAATAAAAAGGAAAACTATGATGGTGAAAATCAAACTAGTAGAGTGAAAAAGAATATACTAAGTAAAAGAGAGAATGCAGGCTGATTGGTAGGAAAGAAATTCCAAGTACATCAACTATGAAAACAGCATCATTAATTGTTCAGGGGAATCCACAGGATCAAGTTCAACTATTACTCAGAGTAAGAAGCTCAGAATGATAAAGAGCATTTACTCTAAGGCAAAAAGGACCTCAGAGAATTTTATCAAATCCATCTCTATGTCTCTAGACAGGAATACATCTAAATTATTTCTGATAAATTATAATGCATACTACTTCCAAAGAATTCAAGATAAGGAGTATATTGGAAGAGAACTGAGCAATAGAGAGGTTTTGATAAGTTACCTCTCTACTTGACATATCATAAAATCTACTTGTTTTGATGCCAAATCATTTTGTGACCCCAAATGAATGTGAAACATTCAACTAAACATTATACACATCTGTTTCTCAATGGAAAGAATAAAAGTTAGCTACATAACTACACACCACTCGCAAAAATTAACTTGAAATGAATTAAAGACTTAAGTACAGACCTAAGATCATGAGCTCTCAGGAGAGAACATCAAGGAAAATCTCCCTGATATTATTCTTGGCAATTTTTAAAAATAATATAACACCAAAAACACAAGCAACAAAAGTAAAAATTAAGAAATAGGGCTGCAACAAATGAAAAGGCTTCTATATAGTAAAAGAAACAATCATCAAAACAAAAAGTCAGCTTACATAATGGTAGAAAATATTCAAATCACCTGATAAGGAGTTAATATCCAAAATACATAAAGAACTCATACAACTCAACAGCAAAAGATCAAACTATGCAATTAAAAAATTAACAGGGGAACTGAATAGATGTTTTTCCAAAGAAGATAGACAAATGGCCAACAGGTGCATGAAAAAGGTGCTCAATATCACTAGTCATCAGGAAAATGCAAATCAAAACAGTGAGCTATCATTTCACACCTGTTGTCATGGCTATCATCTAAAAGATAATACATAACAAGTGTTGGCGAAGCTGTACAGAAAAGGGAACACTTGCACACGGTTGGTGGGAATGTAAACTGATGCAGTGTGGAGATTCCTCAAAAAATTAAAACTAGAACTACCATAAGATCCAACAATTCCACCTCTTTTTTAAGATGTATTTATTTATTCATGAGAGACACTGAGAGAGAGAGAGGCAGAGACACAGGCAGAGGGAGAAGCACACTCTTCACAGGAGCCCGATGGGGGACTCAATCCCGGATCCTGGGATCAAAACCTGAGCTGAAGGCAACTGCCCGACTGCTGAGCCACGCAGGCATCCCAACAATTCCACCTCTGGATATATATCCAAAAAAAAATGAAAACAGGATCATAAAGAGTTACCTGCACTCCCACAATCATAGTAGCATTATTCACAAAACCAAGATATGGAAACAACCTGTCTCTTTCAACAGAGGAATGGATAAAGACACACACACACACACACACACACACACAAATATAAACGGAGTAGAATGTTCATTGCTAGGGCAACAATGAGAAATTTGGGACATGAGGATATGTTTGTCAAATGACACAAACTTTGTGTTTCAAGATGAATAAGTTCTGCAGATCAAATGTATAGCATAGTGATTATAGCTAATAATGCTGTATTACATACTTAAAAATTGCTAAGAGGGTAAATCTTAAGTGGTCTTACCACAAAAAGGAAATGGTAATTATATAACATAATGGAGGTATTAATTAATGCTACAGTGGTAATTAAGTTGCAGTGTACAGTGGTAGTCATTTCACAGTATATGACACATTGCAGCTTAAATTTATGCAATGTTATATGTCAGTTATATCTCGATAAAGCCGAAAAAAATAAGAGACACAGTGAGCACTTTTGCCCTTTCTGCTATGTGAGAACATAGCAAGAAGATAGCTGTGAAGCTCATGACCTCATTTAATTCTAATTACCTCCCAGAAGCTCCATCTCTGAATTCCATCAGATTGAGGAGATAGAGCTTTAACATATGAATCTGTGGGGGCACATTCAGTCTATAGCACTTGTGTAGCAAGTACACTGGTGCAAAGTATTTAAGGTAATCAAGAGCCCTGAAATGGAGAGACTTGTGGGTTCTTTGTTCTACCTGTCAATGACCTGGGAAGTTAAAATCTGGAGCCAGAAGGTCAGAAGAAAATCCCAGCACTGTCTCTCACTAGCTGTGTGTTCTTGGGAAGTCCTTTTTTTTTTTCTGCCTACCAGTCTTATTTGTAAGGGGGGTGACAATAATAGTATATTGTATATAAACCTTAGGATGATTAAGTGATACATATTAAAATGTTAACAAGTGTCTGACAAATAGTATGCACTCAGTATTGCTGTAACTCCATTTTACAAAGTTCCCTTCTTTGTAAAATAAAAGGGCTGCGTAAGATCAATCTAAACCTTGAGTTCTATATTCATGATTATTCTTTGTGAGACCTTCTGATGGGGCTAGAGATATAAAATTAACATGCATGAAAGAAAAAAGACAAAAAAGTAAATGTTACTCCATGCAATGTAATCGCATGTGCCAAATAAGGTAAAGGAAAAAAGAAATCAATGCTAATAAGAATAGTTGGAGAAAGCCCGTGGAGTTAGAAGTGAAAAATGTCTATCATTTTGATAAAAAGGCATGAGTGTATCTTAGACTGCATACTGGTAAAAACAGCCTCCTTGGTGAGGGAGTTGAAACTGAATTGTGAGGATAGTAAGGTAAGAATACTATATGAACTTGGGGCAATAGGCAATTGGAAAAGCTCTTGTCTTTCCTTGTCTTCTCATGAAGATTCTAATCCAACTGTACATCCCTTCATTTCATATTCAGCCAGAAAAATGTTCACACATTTTAGTGGAATCCAGTTCCCTGAATAAACTGCTTGATTCTGTTTATACATACAATGAAAAGGGTGAACTAGATAACATGTGTTCATCTTACCACCATCTCATTGACTTATTTCCTTACAAAATAATTTTACTTCTCTTGCTTCCTCACCAAATAAATGTTTCATTTTTTTTCAATTTAGATAAACATATTTGTGGTCCAATATTTCTTACCATTTTTTAACCTCTGGATTTTCACATGTCATCCCTAACATCTCAAATGCCTTTTATGGATTCTGCAATGTGAAAATACTTTTTTTCTTTTCCTTTAAATGCTATTAAAAATTCCACCCCTTCCATTACATGTTCTGTAGCTAACCCATTTCAATTCTATTTAATCCAACCAACAGAGCAAAGTTTCTAGCATTTGCATATCTGTTTGGGCCCATTTTCTCTTTCTTCTTCCAGCAGAAAAAAGTGAGTGGATAAGATGTAGTGAGAACCAGTGACAAGGAAAGAGGTTGACCTAGATAGGAACACAGAGTACTACATAGGGAATGTACAGTGTGGGATGCAGTTGTAGAAGCTTGTGGAAGTTCATGTATGATCCTTTCTATGATGTCAATGAAAAATGATTTGAAACCAAAATGTTCTGATTTTTTATTTTTAAAATTGTTTCCTTTAAGATTTTATTTGAGAGAGAGAGAGAGCACAAGCAATGGGGGAGGGCCAGAAGGAGAGGGAGACTCCTTATTGAGCAGGGAGCCTGAAAAGAGGCTCCATCCCAAGACCCTGAGATCATGACCTGAGCTAAAGGCAGATGCTTAGTGACTGAGCCACCCAGGCAGCCCTTTAAAAATTGTTTAAAATATGATTCTTCAATTTGTCCTGAGTATGACATCTGTACAATCTTTAACATAAAAGGTAAATTTTGCTGATTATACTTTCGTGTTGATAAGGATATTTGTGCAAGATTAAAGTTCTTATGATAACTCTCATTATAATTCAGATATCCACATTGAGGTCCATTTACACCCATTTCAGTTCATGAGCTTAGTCATCTAGCTTTACATGCTTATTTGTATTTATCTGACAGCCTGAAAAAGAATTAATGTCTTATTAAAGTGCCTAAAACAGCACTCTCCACATGATGAACACTCAAAACTAGCAACAATGGCTGTTCTCATCTGAAAATGCATGATTACTTAGCCTTCAAATCCAGTTCTCATTTATCTGGGTTATCCTTTAGGGCATTAAAATAAAAAGAGTGAGTTTTTTCATTTAGATAACTTTTCTGAGGTGGAACACACTTATGTAAATCACAAATGTATTACATGGTTGCTCAAATCTAGTTGCCTTTTGGGATGTGTTGCTTAGCTCTTCCTAAATCAAGACAATGGAGGTTTAAATGTAAATATTCTAAGTTAATTGAAAAGACAATAAATACTCAAAGCTTACTAAAAATCGTGGCACTTGCAAAAGGGAACATAAAGTTGAAAGCTTAAACTTGGCTATAGACCAATATCTAAGAAGACTCTCAACTATGAAGTCATAACATATTTCAAAATAAAAAAACTCCAAAATAGGTATGGCTATTTTTGAAGTTTTAGTCCAGTAAAGAGTTTTATTTTTTTCTAAAGTTTTTAGAACACGTTGTTTATTTAGTTTAAGTCAATAAACATTATTGTGTACTACTATATACTGGATACTTTAATATAAATAACAAAATAATACTTAAAAAGCCTCTTTGTCTTTGCTTTTTCCCTATAAAGGAAAATATTCTACCATAAATTAAATTTCACCTATAAGAAATGAAAACTCTCACACATTTCCTGTGTTTATTAGTTTCTCCTACTTACTTTGTGACCCCTGACCACTGCCTTTCAATCTTCTACAGCCCATTTCTCCAACCACTTTACCATTTCTTTGTTTATTGCTATTTACTCTGTGTCCTTCCTCTATGTTATCATCTTCCTCTTTCTATGGCTAGGTCATATTCTCCTCCCAATCTAAAGAGCAGATGGAAGGCTTCGAAGAACTAAGTAAAATGTCTTATGAAGTATGCTGTAATGCAACAGTCCAGGCTCTCATGGATCCTCACACAACTGTTTGACATAAGAGAAAAAAACACCCAGAACTTTGAATTCAGTCAGGACTTTATACTCAGGAAGAGACCAGGAATACCTGTGGCCTGAAGGACCCCAGAAAATGTTCCCCTCTAATGTGCTAAGAGACTCCTTAGAGACAGCATCACATATGATGAGTATGGACCTTGGACCCAGTAAGAGAGGCTCTACTCTTGCTTCTATCACTTAACAGTTGACACGGGGTCAATTAGCCATGTTCTCTGAGCCCCAGTTTTCTATTTTGTCAAATTGAAGATAATGAGAACTACCTTATAAAAGATATTTTGATTCAATCCTGAAACCATAATCTGAGTGCCAACATGCACTAGGAGCCATTTTAAATGCTTAGTACATCAGTGAACAAAACTAATAAAACCCCTGCCATCACGAAGTTTAAATATAAGAACTGAAAAAAAAAAAGATAGATAATAGATGACAACTAGATAAGAGAGAAAGAGAGTAGTTCATATACTCTCACATATAAAAAGTTCCTTAAATAGTAGCTACCAGCCAGAATATGCATAATTCATTCAGAGGTGAAATGTGGGTACCTTTTCCTTGGATAATAATCAACTATTTGGGGGTCTAGAAACGACAAATTCTATCACAGTAAAATTTGAATAGTAGCTAGTAAAGATCTCTCTCTCTCTCTCTCTCTTTCTCTCCTTCTCCCTAAACTATAAGTATTTGTAATAATCAAGTCCCTTGCTCAAAAACAAAGTTAAGCCACATGAAGACAGGGAACACATCGTAACTTTGCAACTTAATATATATACAAAAAAAAAGGTTTGTTAAAATTCTCATGTTCCAGACTAAAATATTAATTCTCAGCTTATTAGATGGTATTTATACACACAGAGACATCCACATATATATGTATAAAAGTATGTGTATGTGTGAAAGTTTCGCTGTGGCAACTGTAACTCTTGTTGTGACCTCCTTGATATTTTATGAAATACACACGACAGGTATTCTAGCTGTAACCAGACTTAGCTGCATATACTCAGCTCACAACTGCATTCTTCCTGTTACAGGCACGTTGAGGCAGTCAGATTCTGACCTGGTGTTAAATAACAAAAATTGGAAATACACAAGATTTCTGTTAACTCGAAATATATTTTACATAGCAACAGCTGTTAATGACACATAATAAAAACTATACGTAAGTGGAATATAAAACCAATATTAGGGATCCCTGGGTGGCACAGTGGTTTGGCGCCTGCCTTTGGCCCAGGGCGCGATCCTGGAGACCCGGGATTGAATCCCACGTCGGGCTCCCGGTGCATGGAGCCTGCTTCTCCCTCTGCCTGTGTCTCTGCCTCTCTCTCTCTCTCTCTCTGTGACTATCATAAAAAAATTAAAAACAAATCTTTAAAACCAATATTATTGTTTAGATCAATTTTATCAGTTATAAATCAGTCTTATTCTAGTATTTAAGAACACAGAGACTAGAACTATATTGCTTTGAATCTTAGTTCCTACACTTTCTACCTTCCTGATCTTAGACAATTTGTATTATCTCAGTTTCTTCATCTCTTAAATGGGGATTATAATACCCCACAGGCTTATCATCAGGATCAAATTAGTTAACATACATGAAGCACTACTGTGAGATCTATCAAATTGTTAAATATTATCCCTTAACAAAGAAAAGGGGATTGTCATAAACGAAATAATCATTGAATGGTCCTGGAAAATAAAGCTTTTTTATTTGTTAATAAATCACTGCTTATTAGCTAAAATCATGATTTCAAAATCTAAAATTATATATAAAACCAAAACCACTTTTCAAACCACAATATGATTTGTAAAATTTGAATAGAAACAAAAAGAAAACAATTTCAAAAAGCAAGGTTACATGTGAAAATGTATTTTGCATAAAAGGCAGCTGCTTTCTAAAGCTTACAGTTATGGAAGTAGAACATTTAAACAAGTAATTCAGAGTTACACATACACACACATACACACTCCCTCTGGAGCAACCAAAGCAACTTCAAAGCTAAGAAGATTCAAGCACTCAGATTTTCAGATAAATGCAAATCTCAGCCTGGCAATGAGATAGTGTGATCCTAAGATCATGTATTCTCCATGAGGTTTGTTTTATCTGAGCATACACTTTAATGTGAAAAATGAGGATTTTAATGGAGCAAAATGCAACATTTCTGTAGAAGATATTCTCTCAAAGTACTTACATTTGGTGAGCAAAACTTTTCAAGTTAAGACCAGAGAAAATACAAGACTAATAAATGTCACTCCTGAAGATTTTTTAAAGCAATCTTCAGAGAAATACATCAAAATAGAAATATTTCAACTCTCTTAGGATTGCAGAATAAGGTGATCTCAAAGGAAGACCACAAGAATAATTTAACCAACTACTTGGCTTGGTTCTGTACCCGAATCATCCAAAAGTGTTGCTTCTCCTTTGACAACACTGTCAGGTAGCTGGCTCTAAAAATCTATAAAATGCCTCAGATACTTGCCTGAAATTTGTACTTCCCAGTCTCTCCACAAGTAAAATGTGTTAAATGATACATACTGAAAGAAGCCAAGATCAAGGACTGCTCACAGTGAAATATGCCAATATTATTTACAAATCACATTTTACCTGTGATTTGTAACACCTGTCATGATTGCTAAGCTTTAATGAATAGATAAAATTAGTTTCCAAAAGACTGTCCCTAAAGAAGGCAAGAAGGTAAAAGGGGATGGGAGGATGCAACTCTTCTTTTTCAGTTGTCTATTTAGCTCCATGACCCATTCAGCTGCAGCTATAAATGCTACATCTCCTTTGGTGAATGGATTGCTGAAGCCCTCCCTGAGCTCAGGCAACCTTCCCCCCTCCCCTCATTTTCTGGGCTTGCTCTTAGAGCAATACCCCTTGATGATAAAGGTTTATGGTACATATCATTAAATGTGACAAGCAGTTACAGTGAGAACCTAAGGTTTCACAAGAACAACTGAGCAGGTGACAGGACTCTAAGTAAGGCTGCCCTCAGACACCAATGATAGAACATCCCCATAATTCTGTATTACGGACAGAGCCCATTTCTCCAGAGCAAATTTCTGAGGTAAGTCATTAAGAATCCTGGACTTACAAGAGGTTTAATCCTTTATAAATTGAAGCAGAGCATTTGTTCTTTCACTCTTGGGGTATTTTAGCTGGTTAATTTTTTTTTTCAGCTAATATTCATTATGTGCATATTATGTGCCAGGCACCATTCCAAGCACTTTAGGACAATTATCACAAGTGATTTTTACAACAAAGTAATAAACTACTCACTCTTATCCATCATAAAAATAATGATCAAAATAATTTCACAGGTTAGAAACCTGAGGCCCTGGTGAATTAAATGGCTTACTTAAGATTACACTGATAGTAGGTGAAAGAGCTAAAATTCACATCATGGAATGCCTATCATCAAAGGTCAAAGCCTGGACCTTCATGACATGCTCCACAGGCCTTTTTTCAGTCCTATTTTTCTTTTGGATGGGCCATTCTTTCTTTGGATCCCACCAAAAGAGAAGCATATGGCAGCAATCATCCAATTAAAAACAATCACTGCTTTTCCCTTTGACCTAAGGTTTAGGTGAGGGGGTCAGCATGCTCAATATAGCAGGAGGGGAAAAAACATACATAGTAGCCCTCACCCTATCAGAGAATGGGAGAGAGAGCTAACTGTTTTTCCCCATTCTCAAGAGAGGAAGTGGATGAGCAAAAGTACGTTGGAAATATCCTCTATGTGAATGGAATCCAAACTCTAAAACATATAGCATTTATAAAAACCTTACCTAAGACAGAGAAATAATACAAATCCCGAGAAACATAGGCAGGAACAAACAAATTTGCCAGAAGGAAATATGAACCCATAACATCTGGAGAAACAATTTAATATTAAGATATGGCATTCAAAGCAAAGGAATATTTGGAAAAGAGCAATTACCACAAACGAGTCTTCATTCATATCTATTGTGGTTCAAATTTTATACAATTAGCCAGCAAAATGCCTTGAAAAAAGCCAGTGATGGCTTTAGGCTATTATTGCTATACACTGAAGAAAACATAAATTTCAGAAAATTGTGGGAATTATAAAAGGTCATAAAATATGTTGGTTCCAAACAGATACTAGTTTCTCAGTTGTTCTGCCTCAAAACATCAAAATAACTATATCCACTTAACTAATATCTACTGATCCCAGAGTCGGTCTAAAGTGTTTAGAATATGTATTTGTCGCTCCTCAATAAAGTTGTTTAGAAAGCAGCAATCACAAAATCACCAAAGGTGGTTAATCAAGGTAAACAAAGGAGAAAGCAATGAACATTTAAAATCACTCTGAAATATTTTGCTGTATGATTGTATTGCACATGGAATGCTAGTCAATGAAAAATTATCTAGTAAGTACTGGAAACAGTACCACTTGCTGGGGTTTCTAGACCTTAATAAACTCACTGCTTAAAACCAAAAGAAATTTCATTAACACTAGTCATCAAATGATCTTTTAAGCTTGTGTAACCAGCATATTAAAGAAGTGTATCTTTGTCTTTTAACTCTTGAACTAGCTAAAAATTAGCCAGTTGACTAAAGCTACTACTTGCATATTCAGTAGTAGTGGTACATTTTAGATTTTGATATTAGGACCCTTGTGTCACCAATCAAACTCAAAAGAATCCTGTTCACAGGCCCTACACCAACCAGGATTCCCACCTTGAACTCACTAATTAATTTTCCAGCCTACACATCTGTCCTAATGAACCTGGAAGACAATCAGTTCTAGTCAGCTACAGCATGTTGAAGGTCTATCGACTATAGAGAACAAAAGAGTAGATCCTAGAAAGATGTTTTGCAGGGAAGATGTAAGTGAAATATTTATGATCAGGTCAAAAGAGAGATGTGGGTTGTGTAAGATGACTATCTTCCATACCTGACAAGCCTATAAATAAAAATGAGAAGATCAACAGGTAGGAGTGCTGAAGGAATGATATATGTATATAAGACATATATATATTCAGGTTTTGGAAATAAGGAAGAGGGAATAAAATATAGTAAAGAAAAATTTAGGTGCACTATCAAGAGTAGTGATAGGATAACAGGAAGTTAAATGTCTTAGTCTTGCAATTTATAGCCATGTCTTAAAAAATATTTTCTGCAAGGAATGTTATTTATGATAGAAAATAAGTCCAACAATAAGGAAACAATTAAATAAATATCCACTTAGAAATAACAGGTACCATTACAAAATGTTATACATACACATAAAATAATGCTTACCAAGAGTTATAGTAATATGAAAAACATGCATATAAATTAAGTAGAAATTTTAAGGCAATATTCAAACAATGAATAATCTCAACCATGTAGAAAAGTATATAAAAAGTGAAAATTTCAAAAGTTAACCATGGTTATTAAAAGAGAGAAATACAGCTAGGTTTTTTTTTCTTATTCTATTTTTTTATTTCTGTATAATATTGTATTATAATTGGCTGTTAAAAACTTTTCAAAAGGAAGGCCATCATTGTAAGAAAAAAATCATAGTTCTATTTTAATTGAGAGAGAAAATAAATTTTGCTTTATTTCCTAAGGACCTAAGTTCTTTACAGCAACATCCTTTTACTTCATCTCACACCCAGAACCAAGTTTAAATGTCTGTAGAATAGTCAATAAAATTTTGAAGTGGAATTTAACAAATACCAAGAACAGCTTCTTACACAAATATTCCTCTTCAGTAAAGTCTGAAATCCTATTCTGCTTTTTGTCACACAACCAAATATCCCTAAGTCTGTAAAGTGCACACTCTTTGCTATGGGAATGTATATTAAATAGGACCTTCTATTATTTAGTTTATTTGCTTAGTAAAACAGTCATACTGAGGGAATAGGAGTTTTTATTTTTTATTTTTTTATTTTTTTAAACAATCCTTTTTAAATTATTTTTATTTATGATAATCACACAGAGAGAGAGAGAGAGAGAGAGAGAGAGAGAGAGAGGCAGAGACATAGGCAGAGGGAGAAGCAGGCTCCATGCACCGGGAGCCCAATGTGGGATTTGATCCCGGGTCTCCAGGATCGCGCCCTGGGCCAAAGGCAGGCGCTAAACCGTTGCACCACCCAGGGATCCCCGGAATAGGAGTTTTTAAAATGTGTGTTGGTAAAAGACGAAAAGTGAGGTGAAACTTAATTCTAGAGTAAAAATATTTGTTTTTTGTTGTTGTTTTGTTTTTGTTTTTTCTTTTCTTTTCTTTCTTTCTTTTTTTTTTTTTTTAAAGTAAGCTCTATGCTAAACATGGGGTTTGAACTAACAAAGCTGAGATATAGGAAAAACACTTCAGAAGATGGTGTGGAATAGCACATCAATACACAGAGAAAGAGTGGTCAGGCTACTGAAAAATAGTCTAGATGCCCAGATTTCTAGGACTCAGAAACAAAAGGATGCACCTGGAAGCTACAAGTATAAAAAGAAGCCACACAAGAAAACACCAAAGACAAAAGTCTTATTGGCCATTTTTAGAGCCTACTCTTTTCTAACTTTAAATAACTAATACTAAAAGCCTTAGGGCTTTCTACAGCTTGAAATAATGGTATGACATACTAAAACTACTCTCAAGATTTGCAAAATATTGGGGTTGAGAAGGACCTTAGAGAACAGTTTTTGTCAAAATCTTTCATTGAAAAGATGGGGTGACTGATGGCCAGGAAAACCATTCTCACATGCAAATCATACCATTCCAAGGCTTAAAATCTTTCAATGACAGTATTTCTTTCTTTCTTTTTTTAAGATTTTATTTATTTATTCATGGGAGACACACACACACACACACACACACACAAAGAGAAATAGAGAGAGGCAGAGACACAGGCAGAGGGAGTAGCGGGCTCCACGCAGGGAGCCCGATACGGGACTGGATCCCGGGTCTCCAGGATCACGCCCTGGGCTGAAGGCGGCGCTAAACCGCTAAGCCACCCGGGCTGCCCAATGAGAGTATTTCTAATTTCAGTTATAACAGAGTAGCTTGTATCATATTAATATTTCTAACAAAAACTATAAGTGCTGGAGGAGGGAAAAGGTTGTTTGAAGACATTGGAGAATGACTAAGGCAGCAAGAATCCGAGGGATCAAGATCTGGAAAGAAGGGAAATGCATTTCACTTGAGACAACTGTTTATTCATAAGCAGTATATGGCAGGGAGCCTGAGTAGAAAACTGTGGCTCAGAGCTTTCATCAGTTTCATGGAGTGGAAGACAAAAATTGGGAGTTTGGGACCCATAAAGATAACACCTAGTCTTTGAGTCAAGACTCTGAAGGGCTATATCCTAAAAGAAAGGGGAAATCAAAAAGAGCAAGCTCTCATTTAGACTAAAATGTAACCTTGAATCATTTCAGTTCCTTTTTGGAACAAGCTGATCTATCCCTATTTCAGTACCTTCCAGAAGAAAAGACAATCCTTCCTGGTAAAATTTGTCACCATCCACAGCCATAAAAATATTTTTATGCACAATGTATGATACCCAATCCAAAATTACCAAATACACAACAGACAAGAGCAAATCTCTGAAAACCAGAAAAGACAGTAGAAATGAACCTATCAGGTGGCTTAAATATAGCAATTATATATAAATGTTAAAATAAATAACAGAACGTAAAGACTGCTAACTCTGGGAAACGAACTAGGGGTGGTAGAAGGGGAGGAGGGTGGGGGTGGGAGTGAATGGGTGATGGATACTGGGGGTTATTCTGTATGTTAGTAAATTGAACACCAATAAAAAATAAATTAAAAAAAATAAAATAAAATAAAATAAAATAAAATAAAATAAAATAAAATAAAATAAAATAATTGTTAATGACTTTTGTGGTTCCATACAAATTTTAGAATTATTTGCTCTAGTGCTGTGCAAAATGCTATTGGCATTATCATAGGGATTGTATGAATCTGTAGATTGTTTGGGGTAATATGAGCATTTTAACAATATTAATTGTTCCAGCCCATGAGCACAGAATGTCTTTCCATTTGTTTGTGTCCATGTGTCTTGTAGTTTTCAGAGTACAGAGCTTTCACTTCTTCAATTAAATTTATTTGTAGATATTTTATTCTTTTTGGTGTAATTGTAAATAGGGATTTTTTTCCTAAATTTTTTGCTACTTCATTATTAGTGTTTAGGAATGCCACAGATTTCTGTATATTAATTTTGTATCCTGCAACTGTACCAAATTCATTTATTGGTTTTTTGTAAACTTTTTAGGGTTTTCTTTATATAGTATCATGTCATCTGCAAATAGTAACAGTTTCACTTCTTCTTTACCAGTCAAGATGCCTTTTATTTTCTCTTCTTGTCTGACTGCCACAGCTAGGACTTCCAATACTATACTGAATAAGAATGCTCAGAGTAAACATTCTTGCTTTGCTCCTGATCGTAGAGGAAAGACTTTCAGTTTTTCACCACTAAGCATGATGTTTGCTGTGGGTTTGCAATATATGGCTTTTATTATGTTGAGGTATGTTCCCTCTAAGCCCACTTTGTTGAGAATTTTCATTATGAACAGATGTATTTTGTCAAGTGCTTTTTCTACATCTATAGCTATTTTGGAAAAGAATAAAAAAGCCGGAAGTATCACAAGCCTAAATTTCAAGATATACTACAAAGCTGTAGTAATAAAAACAGTATGGTAGTGGCACAAAAATAGATACTTTGAACAATGGAACAGAATAGAGAGCCCAGAAAGAAATCCATGCTTATATGGTCAATTGATCTATGACAGAAGAGGCAAATATACAATGGGAAAAAGACTTTATTATTGAGATATCTTCTCAATAAATGGTATTGGGAAAAGTGGATAGCTATATGCAAAAAAATTAGAACTGGACTGCTTTTTTACATCATACACAAAAATAAACTCAAAATGGATTAAACATCTAAATATGAGACCTGAAACCAAAACTAAAAGAAAACAAGAACAGTAATCTCTTATATATCAGCCTAGCCATATATTTAGAACATGTCTTCCCAGGCAAATGAAAAAAAGCAATATTGAGCTATTGGAACTACACTAAAATAAAAACTTCTGCACAACAAAGGAAACTATCAACAAAACAAAAAGGCAACCTAGTGAATGGAAGAAGATATTTGCAAATGAATATTTGATATGGAATTAATATCCAAAATATTTAAAGAATTGATACAATTCAATACCAAAAGAAACCAAGCAACCCAATTAAAACATGGGCAGAGGACTTGGACATTTTTACAAAGATGACATACAGATACCAACAGACATATCAAAAGATCACTAATCATCAGAAAAGTGCAAATCAAAACCACAATACGATAGATACCATCTCACACCAAATCAGTATGACTAGTATCAAAAAGACAAATGTTGATGAGGATGTAGAAAAGGGAATCCTCATGTGTGGATGGAAATGTAAATTGGTACAACCAATGTGGGAAACAGTAGGAATATTCCTCAAAAAATTAAAAATAGAAACACCATATGATCAGGATGCCTGGTGACTCAGTGGTTGAGCATCTGCCTTCAGCTCAGGGCATGATCCCAGAGTCCCAGGATGGAGTCCCACACTGGGCTTCCTGCATGGAGCCTGCTTCTCCCTCTGCCTAGGTCTCTGCCTCTCTCTCTCTCTCTCTGTGTGTGTCTCTCATGAATAAATAAATAAAATCTTAAAAAAAAGAAACACCATATGATCTAGTAATTCAACTACTAGTATTAACCCAAAGAACTAATTTGGAAAGATACATGAATCTCTATGTTTACTGTGGCATTATTTACAATAGCCAAGATATGGAAGCAACTTGAGTGTCCATCGATAGATGAATGGACAAAGAAAATATAGTGTCTGTAAATATATACTTACATAAATATATATGCATACAATATATTTATAATATGCCTACATTAGAAAAGGAGGAAAACTGAAGAGCAATAATCTAAACTTCTAACTTAAAAAGTTTGAAAAAGAATGAAAAATCAAACTCAAAAAAGTAAAAAAGAGACAAAATAAAGAACAGAGCATAAATCAATAAAACAGAAAATAAAGCCAGCAATTAATTCTTGGAAAAGACTGTTATAATTAATAAGCCTCTCATAAGCCTGATTAAGAAAAATAAATCATAGCACAAATGGTCAATATCAAGGGTATAAACAAAAGGGACGTAAACAGAGATCCCACTGGTGTCAAAAAGATAATACAAGAAATAAATTGTCAACTGTCAATAAATTCAGACAAATCAAAACCCCAAATTAAAACTAACATATTTTCAGCATTATTTATAGTAGCTAAGATAAGGAAACAATATAAGTGTTCACTGATAAACAAATAAAGAAGATGTGGTAAACAATGGAATATTACACAATCATAAAAAGGATGAAATCTTGCCATCTGTGACAACATGGATGGACCTAGAGGATATTATGCTAAGTGAAATAAGTTAGACTGAGAAAGACAGATACCATATGATTTATTATACAAAGAATCTAAAAAACAAACGAAGTAGAATCAGATCTGTAAATACAGAGAAATCCCTTGTTGTTGCCAGGGGGAAAGAGGATGGAAGGATAAGCAAAATGGGTGAAGAGGAGTGTGACATAACAGGATTCCAATTATGGAAAGAATAAATTATGGGAATAAAAGGCAGATCTTAGGAAATACAGTCTACTTTCTACATAGTCTCTCACATTCAGCACACAATCACATCTTCTCAGAAATCTTCCAGGACTCTGCAAGATCAGGTTCATTTCCCTCCTCTACGTTTCCTCAACTCTATGCAAGCCTTTGTCTCACTCTGTTATTAGTACCTGTTTTTCTCTTTGCCATTAAGCTACAAGTTCTTTTGCAACAGAATATCTACCTGTTTGCCTTTTTTTAAAAAAAGTTTTTATTTTAATTCCAGGTAGTTAACACACAGTGTTATGTCAGTTTCAGGGGTAAAATAGAGCGATTCAACACTTCCATACATCACCCGGTGCTCATTACTTCCTTATCTTCCAATACCTGGCACTTAGCAGGTACTTCCAATACCTGGCACTTAGCATCCATCAACTGGTGTGATGGATGTTGAACTGGAGTGAAGTGAACTGTCTAAAATCTTCTAGATAATTATTAACATCCTGAACTAGAATGTCATCTCTTTACTCCTGCCTACTCCAGTTAGCTAACTAACAGTACAACCCACCCACCACCTCTTTCCTCTCTGTTTTTCTGGCTTATTGTTTCCAGATAGTGCTCAAAGGCACACATCATAAAGTCCAGAGGTTTTAACTTTTATTCTAACAATTATACATATCAATGACTTTATGGCATATATTGCATCATACCATCTATTCCCATGGTGAGAGAGAGGTAAATAAAAACTATTTAACCATAAAACCCACTGAGCAAAAAATCAAATAAGACTGTTCTATATGTACATCTTTTTCTAACTACAAACTCAGTGACATCATGTTGGTAGCATGAAAACAGTCATGGTGAGAGTATTTATACCATGGCAAATGATACAAGCCAGATTTTTTTTCTTTCCTTTTTTTTTTTTTTTTTTTTTTTTTGAGGGTTGGCTATTTTTCATTTAGCATATCAACGGCTGTTAACTTACTCATATACCATACTGGATCCACTCACACTTTCTGATGGCTGTCATAGCTCTTTCCATTGCCTCTGTGTTATGACCAGAATGACCATCATATGAACAACCAAAGCAATAACAAAATAATTCTAAGTTAACGTTTTGGAAACAAGCTTCCTATTCCCATTCTGCCAGGTTTACCTGCCCTTGAGTTAGTTAGATGCTGTCAAGAGATCATTAGAATGTTTTTTTTCTAATCAGCACTGAACGTCTGGGGCCTGTGTTTTAGTGGAAGTATTCTAAAAACAAGATTTCTGCTTGAATCACTTAGGAGATGGTAAGTGATCATGATGTGTATTCAGGGAAACATCAACTATAAGATTTCTTTGCCCTCATAGAATAAAAAAAATTAAAAAACAAGAAAATTAGCAAAGTCTCAAATAGAAGGGACATGCATATTATAGACCATTTTATTTCTTAGTTTAGGATTTAGAGGAGATGGAAATTGATCTATCAACATCTCTATAATTGCAGGCAATACCACAAAATAAAATTCTGAGTGTTCACCAATCATATTTTAGTGCTGAACACTTCATGCAAGCAGCTGTTAATGATGCCAAATATAGCTTTCACAGCATGCAAAATGAACTAATGACCAAGCCTACATTTTAGATTTTAGAGATGTTCTTTCTTGGTGCAATTAATCCTATATTCTGTAGAGATCACAGTCTGCTGATCCATGCAGAGGTCAGAAGGACGGACTATTTATGATGTCAAGGGTCTATCTAGCATGCTCTTCCCGTTGCCTAAATTAAAATCACCAAGACCTGTTTTAGTGTATGAAAATAGATATATGCAAGCAATTTCTATTGCCTAAGATTTTTGTCACATCCCCTGTGTGATCATGAAAGGAACCTCCTTGGGATCCTACAGGATGGGTTTAAGAGACAGCTGGAGCACTTCAATAAACTGGCACCAATCACTGAGGCAAACAGTGGAGAACACAGCTGACCATACACATCACTCTGGGTGACAGACATTATAAGCTGAGCAAATTTGGTTTGTTAGGCATTATATTGTGGTGACTTTCAGGAAATGATGAGATTTGTGCTTAAATTAGTTATGCCTCCATATTTTTAGAATTCATGTACTTTACACATAATAAAAAAGCAGTATTTAGTAATGGGTAATTAGGAATCATCACCATATGCCTCAGTGAAGGCTATTATATAATTTCATACCAGAAAATCCCACATAGTTTGATTTCCCAATAATTACTTTAAAAATTATCCTATAAGTTTAGCATGACCAAGATGTCATATACTCTTATAACATATAAAAAACCTGAGAAAAGCTTTTGCAACATTGTGGGGGGGAAAAAGCTTTCAGGTACCTGATTTTTATGCCTATCTATATCTATATATATTTGATTTTTAAACAGTCAATAATGGAGTCCTTATTACTTATCAAACACTGTACCAGCTCATTTTTACATGTATTATCTAGAATCTAGAATATCTTCATCGTAACCCTATGACATATGCAATATGATATTCAGCATTTTACAGATGAGAAACAGGCAATACAACTTGCCCAAGGTCATCAAGACAGTGTGTAGAGGAGCCTGGATTTGAACTCAGGCAGTCTGTCGCCAGAGCCTGGGATCATAGCCATGGTGACAGAAGGCTTCTCAGGAGCCAGATGGGCTCTGAGCAAGTCTGCAGAACTATTTGGAGTCATTCAGAACAAACCAGGTTACATCAGAGTCACATCACAATTTTTGGCAACAGAGCAATGCCAGACAACTCCATGTGTTTTGGATTTGGTAACTACTGAATGAAACATACCCTGCATTCATTAATAATGATTATTTATTTCTATAAAATACCTATCAACATATTCTTTCAGAATTAAAACATTCAACCTAAAATACTTTTTATTTATTTAGAACATATGCATACATCACTTTTTAAAATTTAAAGCACAAAAGTAGTTCCAGTCAGTGACAGTAGTTCAAAATATCGACATACTTTGAAAGACTAACAGTGCAACACAATTCTTCTAATCTTCACTAAGCAATACAAAACAAAATACATTATAAAAAAATCACATTATGTCACATTCCCTTTTAATTTCAACATCATCTCTACAATTTGATTATTGAACTATTTTGTTAAATAGGCTTTTATTAAAACTAACCCAACTCAAGAACAAGCACATGTATTTAATAATCCAAATAGTTTTCCCCATTCTAGTAGGGCCATGAGATAAAGAATGTCTAGGTTTATCTGCATTTATTTTTTATATATACATACCCAGCAGTTCTCAATTTCAAATCACATTTAATATTTTTTCTTCTCTATACCATGGCACTTAGTGTCTCTTACATTGCGGTATGCCATCTTGTATTTCATTGGCCCATATATATATCTTGTTTCTTCTACTGAATTATAAGTTCATTTAGAGCAAGAACTATCTCGCTCATCTCTCTTGCCCATGAGGTAAGTAGCAGTATGCCCTGTACTATGATAGTGTTCAATGATGTCCAGATAGCATTGTGAACTAAAGTGTGAAATCAGATTAACACTAAATCAACCATGTATCTTCTGAAATATTTTGATATTACTAATTGGGTTTCTGTAATGTGTCAAAGTTTAAGAGCTGCCTCCTTAAAATCTATTCAGAGCAGGACTTCCTATGAATACGTAAATAACTTGTCACTGTTATAAAATGCACAAACTCAGGCACATTGTAAAAATACAGAATCTCATACTGTTGACTTCTCTTGGATCTGATATTTCAATACAATAATGTAGAAAGAATGAAAAAAAAAAAGACAAAAAAACAACCAAACAAGATGACAATGCCTTCCTTCTTTCTCCATTTTATTTGGTTGGAGAGTCTAAATAAAATGAAATACTTAAAGAAACTACAACTGAATCCTATATGCTTCTTCAAATAATATGACAAATATTTAGAGAAAAATGAAAAAATAGACTAAACTGTACTGGGCCTATTATGCAATTTTCCATGAGAATATGGTTGTAGGCATTATTGCCAAACTGTTCTAGTATTTTTCTATCTCCTGGACTATTTTCCATTTGGGAGATATCAAAACTGTTAGAAGAAAATGAATAATCAATTAATGCCTTCCTGTTTTCTTGGACGCTTCCATTTTCTGTGAAATGTGCTGGAAGTAAGCAAAAATAAAGCTCTAATTTCAGAATGTGTTTGGTGGAGACCAGTCGTTTAAAAAATTCTTATTAAAAACATCTTTACTATTTAATGTTTCCTAAAAAGAAATTATATTTTACAATAGAAAGGGGGCATTAAGGTGAGATCAAAACCCATAATCTTAGAAATATGTGCATAATATAAATATTAAGAGAATGTGTAAATTAAACTGGCAAAATATGTCATCTCCAATGAGCTGCTAAACATTATAACCTATTCTATCAATCATGTCATTGGTACTAATGGCCTTTTTGGATCAGGAATCTATGAAACAGCTTGTAAAAGATATAAAATGAGTATATATTTATAGAGATGAATTCTGTGTACTTTTTATAACTACTTTGCAATACTGCAGGTGTAAGATTGTGAAATATCCAATTTAAACTAAAATGGTTCATGGCTATTAATATTTAGGTTCTCTGTAACTATTTTGGCACTGCTTACCCAAGTGCAGCTAAGACATAACTCAATTTCTATCTGTTCTTTCAGAGGAATAATATGGTCAGTAAGGAAAAGGTAAGCTGACAGAGCTCAGTATGAGGGGGATGTTTTCAAAACTATAATTTACACAAGATCCCCCAAGGAATTAATGTAGAGATGAATGTACCAGAGCTGACATGAAGATGAAAACAGTATTTTATATAGTTCTGTCAGCAAACCATGTGCCTGCCATCATAATTTATGGTCTTAGCTATTTTGCCCTTAGCAAAAATAACTATATACAATCTAAGCAATTATTTTGGGTATTGAGCATATTTTGAATAGAAGTGTTTTTAATTAAAATTAACTAAAAGCAGAATTTTTGAATCACCAGCTTCCAGATGAATGACAGATATTACAACTCTCTAGCAATAATTTAAAATACATAATGTTCTCAATTTCTAAGTAACTGTAAGATACTTCATAAAAGGAATAATTTGAAAAGAACTAATTGCTTTGGAAATTCAATAAATTATGAAAAATATTTAAATAAATTGTTTTGATATTATTAACATATAAATAACTGAAAATTATGGAAAGTTTATAGTTGATACCATATGATAGCCACTGAAAAAAGCAAGCAATGCTAAAAAGAAACCATCAGACAAGCAATTAAGTATATTTCATTATGCTGAAATTCTGACCAGGTTTTGGCCAAATAATTGAACTGCAATAGAAAATAAAGCTCTGAGACACTAGGCCTTCAATAAAAAGATGATATATACCCCAAAACCCTGAAAAAAATATTTGATGAAATGATGAATACCCAGATTGGAATAAATTGGTCTTACTTCAATTAAGTTATTTTATTAGCTGTTAATATTTTCATGAATGTGAACTAAATGCTATTTCTGGGTCCCTTAAAATCTTAGTTCTCCCAAAGCCACAAGAGTTTACCACTCCTCATACAACAGTGCGCCACTAGATGATCTAGAGTGGACAGAAAGTCAAAATCCAACAGAGGCTAGATAGCTCACATCTGGCATGAAGTAGTTTGCCACATCTAGTAACTTTAAAAAATTACATATATATCCTCTCAAACATTGAAAACTTAAGCAGCAGTCATCTTTCAAATATTGGCCAGAAAATCTCATTTGGAAATTTAATGTTTTTTAGTGAGAATCCAAAAACTGGGCAGGATTTTAGAGTAAAACTTGCATAAAACTGAGTGAAAAAGTGACATATAATAATATAATAATGCTAAGAGTGTTTACTGGAATTTTGCATATTAAGAGGAATTTAATTATATCTGAGAAACAATGGCTAGAAAGTCATAAAACAGTTTGTTACCTAGAAGTACCAACATCGAAACCACTAAAAAGAGAAAGAAAAATCTTCTTGAAGAAGGATGTCTACATTAAATAAGATTCTCATCTGGGGAGAGAAGTCAAGATGCTAGAGGTCATATCCCCTTTGGCCAAATAAATTAATGTCTTAGAAATGGAAGGAGAGATATTTTAGTCAGAATTCCAATTAGTAGGTTGTTTTCACATACGGCTGGGTCTTGACTTGTTTCCTTGTTTGCTCTGCAACTTTTGCTAAAGAAACCATCTTATCTTCCAACTCAGTCTAGCTTTGGAACTCAAGGAAAATGGAAACTCAGTTAAAATGACAATGATGTTCCTGACAGTTAATGGAATGGTTTTAAAAACCGAACCTCATTCTCTGTGTGAACTGGGTTTCTGACAAACCCTCTAGATTCTTTCAGTATATAGACTGAACTAAATTTGGAAGGCACCAAGATACAATGAGGGGAAGAAATTAAGTTTTGGAAGGATAAAAGCCCAAGTGGAAAAGAAGCCTGCCTTCTTTGATTCTTTTCAGGTTGGCTTGTGATGTCCCCCTTCCCTGCCCACCTCCTGGTGACCACATGCAGTGTTGAACATACTCCTATCTTTCTACTGATAATTATAATTCTCTGTTCATGTGTTTGTCTTCTTCAGTGGTTCTTGAGGCCCTTAAGAACAAAGGCCATCTCTTATTCTTCTTTGTAACCCTGGATGACTTGGTTTTCATAAATTGCTAGCTATGTATTACTGTTGCATGAAAAGTAAATGAACATGTTGAACTTGGGCAAATGACTCAACTTTTCTAAACAATTCCCTCAAGAAACTAACCATTCCCCCAACAAAAATAAGGATAAATTATCCATTTTGGATTTTTTCTGAAGATCATAAGAAAACATCTACAAAGTAATATGGCAGGTGGTATGTGGCCAGGAAATGTACTTCCCATCCCTTCCTCCTACTCTGAAAAAAATACCTCAATAAAGAGAGCAGTGAGCACCTGTTCTGTTATAAATAGGATACAGAAGAAGGATGAACTGATATATCTAAGGAATGGAGATTGTTTTATACTCAGTGGCTCATGCAAAGGCTCCAAAGGTACTCATACCTAGTTGCAATCATGGTTTTATCCCACTCTAACTGTAGGAAACAGGGAGAGTTAACTAGCCTCCTTATATCTTAATATCCCAATTAGCAAAAAGGGAATAATACCCACTTTCAAAAGAATTTGTATGAAACTAAAAAATAAAATGTCTGAATAGAGCTATTACAGAGATTAATTTTAAGTGCCTAATAAAGGGTGGCTAAATCTAGCTAACCACCTATCATCAAAATACTACAGCAGCAAAAAGGTGGGTTTCATATAACCTATAGAGAAATAAACTACAAATATTTTAAAAGGAAAAACAAATATCAGCACATGTGAGGCTTAAAAAGCAGAATTAAAATAATGGAAAATAGGTTTAAGTGGTGGCATCCCTCTTACAGGTATGACAAAATACAGGCTTTTAAGTTTCATAGATATTTGCTTTTCTTTCTGGTGGGGGAATATAGAGGAGGCAGGAAAGAGAACTACATAATTCTCATTGAAATACTTGGAAATTTTAATTTTTTTTCTCTTTCTCCTTCTCTTACAAAGAACATCTCCCAAATAACAAGCAAACCTCATCCTAGTCTTTCACTCATGTTCCAAACCAAGAAATGAACATTTCTAAAGCTCTGCAGGGTTTTCTGAGTCATCCTACTGCACCTATATGTACAACTTCTCTGAGACAGGTCAACCCTCTTTGCCTGTGGATGCTCCCTCACTCTGCCTGGTCCTATCCTGGATTTTATCCCCAGAGCAGCTGCCTCCTCGGCTTCCATACCAACAGCCGCCTGCACTTCCATCTGCTCCTCTGCCTAAGCTCTGCTAGCTGTCATCTTTCCTGGCTATCCACCAACTCGCCCACAACTCCTAGATAGTAAATAGATCTGTACCCAAAAGTAAGGTAGTGCATCTAAAATTAAGAAGCTGACGAAAAAGAGTTATCAATCATAAACACATTAGCACATTTTATTTATAGTGTTTACAGTTAAAGAAATACTTTTCTATACATTATTGCATTTGGCCCTGTGCTTATGCCCAATACACTACTAATAATAAAAAATAAATGCCATTCGTGGAGTGCCTCCTATATGGCTGAAGCCCTGTCAGTTTTACCTTGATAACAAGTCTATCAGGTAGATTTTTACCATTTCAGATAAGGAAATTGGGGCTGATGGTTGGTTAAGTGATACGCCCAGGCGTGAGCAACCAGTAACCAAAGGAGCTGGGATTTCAAACCGTGTCTCTTAGTTCAATATTCTTTCTCCTTCACTAGAAATTAAGAAGCCACAAATCAATTACTGAAATCTAACCTATATCTGCAGAAATTAAGAGCCTTACAGCTTGATGTTTAACTAGAAGTACTACCCCATGTTTAAATATATCACTTCAGTTACTCTTTGTATATCATTTTGTCTCATTATTATAGTACACACAACAAACAGATTGCTCATGAAATGGAGTAAAGTAAGACAAAGAGAATCATCAAAGATCAATGAAGAAAGTACCTCAAGATCCCCAAATGATGTAATAATTGTGATGTGAGCCCTGTCAGTAAACGTGCCTTCACTATGGACTTCTCAGCCAGCAGTGCTAAAGACAGCCACCCACTCCCTTCTGCTTATGAAATCCTCTTCTCTTTGACAACTTTCTCTTGATGCACCTCCACAACACTGGCTTTCTTTTATAGTTTGACTTTAGTTTGACTATAGTTTGACTTTAGTTTGACTTACACCATATCTTATCTTTAAAATTAGAGTTCCTCAAAGTTTGATCCTGGCTCATCTTCTTAATGTATTTCCCCAGAAATTTATGTATCACATATATGCTCAAAACTTCAAAATGTCTACATCTTTCCTAGACTTTTATATACAATGGATACTTCAAATCTTTCAATTAGATAGATGTCTCTTGGACATCTCAAATGTAGCATTTCCAAAGTGGAACTTTTGATAAATCCCACACCAAGAGCATCTTATTTCTTACCCTGTCTTCCCTAAAGCAGTAAATGGTGCCACTATTCCCTCAATTATTAAAACCAGAGATTTGGGAGTCATCCTTTCTCCCTTCTCCCTTTGAATCCTCACTCCTCATGTCTAGTCCATCAGCAAGTTCACCACTTCTACTTCAAAAACATGTTTTGTTTTCATTCTCTTCTCTCCATCCCCAGTCTTATTCCCAAATCCATATAACCATTATCCATCTGCTGGACTGTCACAATGGTCTCTTTCCTTTCTTTCACTCATATCAAATAGGATGATCCTTTGAGAATATATGTCAGATTAATTCACAGCCCTACTTAAAACCCTTCACATAGGTTCTCCTTGTACTTAGAAGTCAGACACATGATAGAAGCCTCAGAGTCTGGCATAATCTGGACCCTGCCTCATGAGGTTTGTTGTGGTTGGTCCCGTGGCCTGAAACACTTTTTCAGATGAGTCACTCTGATTCTTGTGCTCTCATTTTAAACATTATCTCTTCCTTAGAGAGGCTCCTCTTAGCCACTCTATCAAAACAAGCCAGCCTCTTCTATTTTTATTATGGCACTCTATTTCTTTCTTAACAATAATCAGAATCTGCAATTTATTAGATAACCATATTTGATTTGCATTTTAATGACCCTTTTCTGCACCAGAATGTCATCCCTTTGAGGACAGGGACCTTGTTCACTGTCTTATCCTCAGCACCAAGCACACTGTCTCACATAATTAGGTTCATCTAATGGGTGAATGAGAGAAGCACCAAAAAATATTATTGAGAATAAGTACTAAGGTAGTTCCAAGAAGAGCAACATGCTAACAAGGATTTTCCTTTCCTTTTTTTTTTAATTATTTATTTATTCATGAGAGAGAAAGAGAGAGACAGAAACATAGAGAGAGGGAGAAGCAGGCTCCCCAAGGGGAACCTGATGTGGGACTCAATCCCAGAACCCCAGGATCATGACCTGAGCCAAAGGCAGATGCTCTACTGCTGACCAATCAGATGCCCCACAGATTTTCTTTTCCATGTATAGAATGCAATGTTCCATAGAAAACATTCTCATGAAAAGTTCTATCAATGTTTCTGAAATCTACTGCTACTCACAACCATTTGTATTACAGGTCTATTTTTTATGTTTATAGAGACAATCACACTCTGCCACAATCATTGCCTATATATGTGTAAAAAGGAGGGATTTGGAACAGTGCTAAAACATCCAGCCAAGAATATTACAGAAAATCAACTAATTCCCACTCAGAGACATAATACTGAATTATGAGCAATTTGTAACTACCAGTCTACATAAATGTTGACCAAGCTTAACAGAAAGTAGTAGATTTGATTTATTTGCAAAGCTATTTTATATATAGATTCTGTGCTTGGGCAACTCTAGTACATTACAGTAGAAGAGCTCTGAAGGTCAAGTTAGAAAGTCTGGTCAAGGCCTCTGCTACTTGCCTACTGGCAGTCAATGAATATCTTTGAGACTCACTGTCTTCAACCAGAAAATGTCCCTGCCTCATGTACAGGGTTGCTATGAAGTTCCAGTAAAAAACAAAAACAAAACAAAAAACAATATAGTTGAATGCCCTTGAAAACTGTAACATGACCTATAATGGTAAGGCAATATTATTATTTTATTTCTCCCAAATACTTACTAATGAAAATTGAGCATATTTTCTTGATTAGCTGAATGTAGAGTTACATTTTAGAAGGTCATATGATTATTTGCTATTCAAAAATAGAATTAAGTATAGACATATCCCTATTTTGGATATTGAAAGCAAGTAACACTGGTATTTGCTATAATAGATGCCATTAAAGACAGCTTTTACCAAACCAGGACACCAAACACACACTAAGTCAGGTAAGATGACCTACGTTTGAAGTCTAGGTTCTAATCAACTGCTTGTTTCTACTGGCTGGAATATTCTCTGGAATGAACACTAACATTGTCTTCATTATTATAAAATCTAAAAGGTTTCAAGAAATACCAGCAAAAGAAAAGAAAGCAAAATAACAGATACCAGCACACCATAGTTATTCAATCATAAATTTTGAATGATTCAAATGAATGAAGACTCAATACGCAATCTCATTTCTCATCTATTCTGGAAAACTGATTTTGGCATTTAAAAAAAATGTCTATTGTTGGAGTCCACTCACAGCGATAAAGCCACAACACACATCTGCCCCTCATCTCCACATCTGTCACCAGTATCCGCTCATATGTACAACAGGAGCTCTAACAATATTTCCCTAAAGAATAGATGTAGTGTCAAGTCTTAGTTATAAAATATGTTTGGAAACAGATAATCCAGATAAGGAAAACCAGCACTTCTGATAAAATATTATGCAACTTATAATTTCATGCTTTTCCCTAGGCTCAAGAATTTGTGTTGACTTATGAATTCACAGATTCACATTTCAACACTCCCCCCCCCGCCCCTTTCAGGGAGAGGTGCTAATGAGCAGAGAAAGATCACTGAGTCTAGACAGTTATCAAGTTTGGAAAATTAAGTAATCCATTAATTGCTTAATTAGATCTTTGTAGCCTTTTCTGAATGATACAGTCTCTAAATATGCATATGAATGGCTAAAATGGGGGTGGTGTAAGACATTAGGAAGGAAAATGGAATGTGAATTCCAGAATTAGATTGTAACTCTCAAAAAGAAAAAATAGATTATAGTAACTCTCTACATATCCTTCAATGTAAATTAACAGATATTTGTTGAGTACTTCCTAAATACAAAGCAGTGTGCTAGAAAGAACTAGGGACAAAATAATAAAAAGTAAACAGTGCCAGTTCTCAAGTAGTTTACAATTTGGATAGACAAGTTCATCACAAGTCCATGATTACACACATAATTAGGATATCATGTGTAAGAGAAATTGATCAATCCAAAGGAATTTATTGGGCTTTAACTATATCATTGCAGCTAAAGAGGAACAAGTTTAATTATTTTTCATTCCACCCTAACAATGTATAAGTTTATGGTTGAGCCTTCCAATTCACTTAGAATCTCAAATTCCTGAAGATAAAGGCAAGGAAATCAAATGAAAATGAAAAGTTAAGTATTAACAACAGCAACAACTATCTCCAGGACCTCTTTTTTACGTATGAGGAAATGAGGCTGTGAGTGGTCCAAAAGGCCTCCTAAAATGCCACAGTAGGTATGAGAGACAAGATTCAAACCTGGTTTTGTATAAATCAAAAACTACACTTAATTTTGTTTAGGATTTGTAAAAACCTGCAAACTCACACACATACTTTCCAATCTGAGATTAGTTTGTGTATTTAAAAAATGGGGAAAAAAAGTACCATCTGCTTTGCCTGAAGGTTTATTTGGATTTATCAATTTAGTATTATCAATCCCCAGGTATTTCCTTGAGGAAATGGCTGGAAAAATAAGGCTTGATCTTTCCTGTGGCATTTCCCATCAGGAGTTCATATTCTCCCGTTGTCACTTACTTCGGAGAATGTTTCTGTTTATGAGGCTCAAGAGAGCTTATTTTGAAAGCTTTCTCTCCATAGTGCCCTAAGGCTCTGAGTATACCTGGTTTTCCTTACAATTGGCCCAAAACACTGAAAATACTTTGCATAAAAATGCTCTGAGGTTGGTGTCTAGTTTCCCTATTGGGATCCCAGGTTTTTGCTTTGTATTTTATCCTCTGACTTTTCTCATTTCCCTCCTAAAAAGTAACATACATTTTCTGGACATTTGTACTACAGTTTTATTCTAACTTATCTCTTTTTCACAGACTGAGATTGTAGCTTTGTTGTTTTTTCCCTTCTAGTCTTTGTGCCATATTTGTGTCCATTTCACTTGAAAAACTTCACAGAGGCAGGTTTTTATTTTTGTGGAAGAAGCTGAAAGATTCAGAAACCAAAACCAAAAAAAAAAAAAAAAACCACACACACTAAAAAACAAAACAAAAATGTCCCTCCACAGAGAATAGAATATTCTAATAGAGCAATGAAGTTAAATCACACTGCATGTCACACACTAGAAAGAGATGGTAAATGATTATTTTTTTATACACTGGAGACTTTTCCCTCACATTTAAAGGGAAGATAATTTTTTTTCTTAAAAGAACTGCTCAGTATGAAAAATCGAGGTGTAAAGAATAAGTACACATGAAAAAGAATATATTGGGGTATTTTAAATTTAGGCAATGATTCTTTTGAATCATAGGTGAGGCAATGGTAGGCTGCAAAACTAGGAACTCTAGCAAGAAATGTACCTATGGTAGCAGCTACCAAGAGAGCTCCCAATGACCTGCAGATTCTGGATTCCACACCCCATATTGTTCCCTCTTACACTATCCCAGTGTTGATACCATGAAAGTGATGGTGTGTCACTTCCGAGATTAGATTATACAACTAGATCTCTCTTTCTCTCACACCATTTGCTCTCAGGGAAGCTATCTCATGAGTCCCATATAAGAAGGAAGTGAAGTTTCTGGCCAGCAGCCACATGAGTGAGCGTATTAGTGGACCATCTTGTCAGCCAAGCCTTCAAAGATGAGCCTAGTCCCACAGCATGACTACAACTTCATGGAAGACCTGAAGCCAGAACTTCCCAGTGAAGCTGGTGGATCCTGACCCTTAGAAAATGTGTAAGATAATGTTTGTTATTTAAACCTAAAAAGTTTTAAGGCTCCTTATAAGGTAGTCAATAACTAATATAGTAGCCCACCAGTTGTTCGGTATAGTAAAATATATACGTAGATGGGAGCTTAATCAGATCCCTTATTGGCATGGGACTAAAGGGTAAGATGCAGAAGTATCCTAGATGATGATGACAGTAAACAGTATGGTGATAATAATCATAGTAATTACAACTAATGCCTATTTAATTCTCACTATATACCAGGCCATATGCTAGGCACACCATCCACACTATCTCATTTAATTTTCTTGTAACATTTGGGATGAGAATGGTGAGAAGACTAAGGCTGGGAAAAACCAAACAAGTTGTCCTGAGTCACAAAATTAATAAATGATGGAGATAATATTCAAAGTCAGGTCTGACTCCAACTCTCTAAAACTCCACTGATACATGGCATATGGGATTGGCTGAGTGCCAATAAAGACAAGATCAGTGGGCAATACTAACTGAAGCTTGGTCAAGAAGCCAAAGTCAGCTGTAGAGTTACTCAGAAAATAGAATCAATATGCAAGAGGAATTGTCTTCATTGGCATCTTCTCTTCAGAGCCAAGACCCAGCAGGACCTAATAAATAGATTTTTCATCGACACCTTCACAATTTCCTCACAAAGAACTCTCCATAAGTATTGTCTCAGTCATGCACAAATTGATGTCACAAAGAAGGGAAACAGTGACTAACACGAATACCCATGGGAGAACTGAGTTGGGCTCATTGCCTTGGGTCCCTCTGGAGTACCGGCCAATACTATGCTACTGTTGCAATTTAGTCTTTGGTCTGCTTCTGTATAAATTGCTTCACCAAAAACCCTATATTTTTCTATGAAGAAGTGCAGATGTAGAAATAGGAAAACAATGTTAACATTCTGGTTTCTAAGAAAATATATTTTTTCCAGTCTCCCCAAAACAGTGTGGTACAATGGACCAAAGCTGAAGAGAAAAAGTTGCCAAGTAGTCTTTAGTTTCAAGGATACAGAGTGACAATTATTTATCCACATTATTCATCATATAAACCATTTAAAAATGTGTGAAACTATAGATGAATTCTATACTCTTTGAAAGTTTTATAACATATATACTACTAATGATCATCAGATTTTTTTAACCATTTGTTGAAAGTCAAAGAGAATTGCCTAATTGATCCATGAGCTGAAATTTTGATTGCCTACTAGGCAGTATATTTTTTGTGCAAAAGTGTTGACTTTAATGTCAAACATTTTCACTTACATAATACTTACCAATAACCTGTAAAAAATAAAAAGAGGTGTTCAATTAGACAAGACAAAGAGGATCCCAGTTCAATAAACAATCCAATAATGTTCCAACTGAATTTTACTGATAGTCATTTTGTTGACAAAAACAGTGGATGGTTTATCTAAAACTAAGTTTAAGAGCAGAATTAAACTTCCTATTAATAAAAAATCCGCTCTCTAAAGAGCAATGGTTGACATACTGTCCCTGGCAAACATAACTGCTATAATTTTTTAAAGAAATGCATAGATGTACCTTCACTAACAAAGTGACAGCAACATATATGATAGCTTGATTTTCTCAAAGGGGGAAGTTGTGTCTCTAGAAAAATAGGATATTTGATCCTGAAAACAATAAAGATTCTAATGCTGCTGTCATACGAATGAAAAGATCAAATCAGAATTAACCTTAATGTCTTGTTTTTCTCTTTTGGAAATACATTTGCTCTAAGGTGATAAAGAATCAGTTATTTCAAACTGTTTCACTAACAACTTGGCTTACTACTGGTTTTTCTGGATTAAAAAAATAAATAAATCTGGGGAAATATAAATAAATTATTTTATCATGACATTTCTGGTTTAAGGAAATATTCTTAAAAAGATAATCATACCCTAAGAAAAGAGGCAGATATATAGACATTTCACAAATCAGGCCTATAACAAGGTTTAGTGTAGTCATTACTAATAAGGCCTGATCATCTTTACTAAGATGAAATGCTCCAGTTCTGACATGTACTGAGGGTTTTAACCTGTCATACTGATTTGTCTGTACATGAGAGCAGTCACTGGGACAGGCTACCAGTTCTGCCACAACCATAGTCACAGTTCCCAATATAAAATCTACTTAAATGAGTCTTCCTGATACAGGAAAATACGTGTTCTTATGCCCATTTAACACATCTGCATGAAGATGAAATCCAGTGGCTTCTCTTCTCAAGATACATTATTGATTTTTTTTTAAAGCCTCTTGCTAAATAGAGAGAGAGAGAAACACCATCACTTACAGCACCATTTCTCAACTTAGGTATTAACCCTTCATATGTAAGGAGGAGAATTAAATATTAAGAAATAAGATTTCGTCAGGTAGGGCTGACGTTAGACATTGTTGATGAACCACTGTAACATTTAGGGCTTTTGAACCTTTCCTCCACTAAGAGTCCATTTTCAGCCCCTTGGCAGTGATATGCTCCCAGTTTAAATGCACAGACTTTAGACAATTAAGTCTAAAGTCCTTAGTCCAGAGGATAAAACCAAATGTATGTCCCTCTGTCATTTCCTCCCACTACTATACCTATTCCCTAGCCAATGGAAACTCTTCAAGGTCAAAGATTCTATAATTCATAATGGTAATTCTAGGCTCCAGCACATTCTGTAGCCCACAGTAGAAACTATCAAAGAAACTTACAAAAAAGTAAGCAGATGAATTTGACAGTTCCCTAGACCTACCAGCCTCTCAGGTCTCTAATTTATTCCATGCACTTTCCCTTATTGCAGCCTTAGAAATTCTTTGGTTTCAAGATTGAGAATCCAGTCAAACTAGTTCTTTGTAAAAGGAAGCTTACTGGAGGGATTCAGAGGGAATTTCACAGAATTAAAAAGCAATAAAGTCAATTTGGGAGTGGGAAGATAGTGGGGACTTGGCTATCTCTCCCTGGGGCTGTGTGTCATCTTGATTATAGTACTGCCCCATTATTCTTTGCTGTAGGCCTGCTTCTCCTGCCTGTATGAAGTCCACAATGGCTGCCAACCCCAAGTCTACATGATTTTAACAGCTTCAGGATATAACTGCTAAGTCTTAATCTCTGTGTCTCTTAGTTCAAAATCTTAGGAAAGAGATTCTAATTAGTGGCTCAAACCACATTGAGTCTCTGGAATCACTTGTTTACTGTGCTTGAATCATCAATAGCCAAGGTCGCAGAATCACGAGACACTAATAGGACCTTTAGTAGCATCTATAAATGGGCACAGCATTCTTACATGGCAATACAGTGTGCAAACAAACAAACAAAAAAGGATCAACATTTTAAGAAAAGTAACCTCCTGGCTCCACTTCATTTCATAAACTTCTAATCTCCTTCCAGATTTAGTTCACGAGTCAACTTTCTCTATGAAGTTAACTTCCTCAAATCTCATTTGAGTTTCATTTTCCTAAACTGGCTCCTGGAGCTCTTGGTTTCAAACCCAGTTCATGTCTTTGTCTTCCACTATACTACATATTCCTCAAAGGAAGAACTGTCTTTTATTCATTTTTAAGAAAGCACAGAGGGATCCCTGGGTGGCACAGCGGTTTAGCGCCTGCCTTTGGCCCAGGGCGCGATCCTGGAGACCCGGGATCGAATCCCACGTCAGGCTCCCGGTGCATGGAGCCTGCTTCTCCCTCTGCCTATGTCTCTGCCTCTCTCTCTCTCTGTGTGACTATCATAAATAAATGAAAAAAAAATTAAGAAAGCACAGATATTTGCTGGGATGAATAAATATTGCCTAAATGTGCATTAGAATTTTAGAATTTCTGTAATACATTTGACTATCTTGCAATGAACACATTCTTGACAAGTTTCTATCTTGGTTAATTATGAGAAAGATGGAAAAAAGAGGAAAAAGAAATTGGAGGAATGAGTACAATGATGATTTGCTCTGATCATTTCAAGGAGTCATGGAAACAATCTAGTAGGTAACTTGGTGACATCAGGAACCTAAAAGTCACATACAGACAGTTAAAAGATATTTTGATCTTTTGTCTTCACATGTATGTTACTGTCTGGATCATTCTTCCCTGTAGCCCAACAGAGTGTTTCTATCATTTTATAGACATGCTGAGGAAGTCAGGTCTTTTCTACAATAATTTTTTTAAAGTAAAAGTAAAATTAGATACTTAGAATAGTAGTGAACATAGTAGGAAATAGTAGGAAAGGTTTAGGATATTCTTTTTGGTCTAATTGCCATGTGGAGGGGGAAATTCATTCTTTTATTTGGCTGCTATGAAAATATAAGTTTCTACTGGATAGTATTCAGCAGCTAAGTTAATATTTTATTAATTTATCAAATAAATTGCAGAGGAGAACATTTTAAATGTTTTTTTCAGAGATACTATCATGAGACAGACTCTGGTAGAAACAGTGGCTATCTACACTAAATATATATATATATATATATATATATAACATGTATTATATATGTGTGTGTATATAAATGTTATCTTCAACATTAAATAGAGAACATCTTTATTTACATTATAATGCAGTCAATGAATGGAAAATGTACTTATAGGTGCTTCCTTACAAAAGAAATTTTTATTTATTTTTTTTAAGTTTTTTTTTTTTTTAGTTTTAAGTAGTACCTCCATGTTCTACCAATACTGATCGAAGCTTTGATGTTAGCCATTGAGAGTAAAGGGCTCTAATCAGGAGACTCTGGGAAGATTGACTGATTTTTTTTTTTTTTGAGTACCTATTAGCAAAATGAAGGAAATTATATCACATACTGGGAACACAGGTGAGTTTTAAAAATTATTTTCTAAAATTTGACAAAATGATTTGTCTACTATTTTGAAACTAAGTTTTCAGAAATGAAGACATATGTTTTTGAAAGTTAGGTTATTTATATGTTAAAGAGAAATTCTTAAATGAATAGCTAGAGCCAGTATAAATTTAGGTATGAAAATCTGATTGACATATTTTCCAGTTATTATGGTTATGTAACAAATTAATAACTATTAATTATTAATAACTATTAATAATATCAAATAGTGATAATATGCTATTAGATTCTATGGGTCAGGAATTCAGACAGACCACAGAGGGAATGGCTAGTCTCTTCTCCATGATATCTGGGGCCTCTGATGGAAGACTCCAACTGCAGGTGCTGGGGTGGTATCATTTGGAGCCTCCTTCATTCCCACATTTGGTGATTGATGCTAAATATCCCTTAGATCTCCAGTACCTTTCTCTGTGAGCCTCTCTATATGATTTCTCGGCATAGGCTAGTTTGGACCCTCTCACAGCATGGTGACTGGGTTCCAAGATCATGTGTCCTGACAGAAAGTTCCATTGCCTCTTAGGACCTAGACTTCCAGGTTAGTTCTGTTGCATGTTACTGGATTGAAGCGAGTCACTAAGGTGGCTCCAAATCCTAGGGAAAGGAAGAAAGACTCCCAGCTCTCCACAGAGGAATGTCAACATCTTATTGTAAGGTCACATGAATGACATTTATTCGTATATTATTTTTAAAAAATCTGTTAAAATCCACAGAGAAACATATCTTTCTGGATTCCATTCAAATAGTTATAACCCTTGTAGGCTACACTATAAAAGAAACAAATTTTAATTAGTATTTTTTAATTCTTATCTTCAAATTACCTTTTATACTCATTCATTTCCTGGTGATGTCTCATCTTTTGCATTTTCTCTGGCAATGATAGCCTTGTAGGTAGTTAACTTTTGAAACTAAGACAAAATTTTCACCAAAACATTGTTACTAATGGAGTGGTTGCCCCTGTAGCACAGATGGCAACATCTACCGATTATTGATTTATTTGCAATCAAACTTGTTATGTACAAGACAATCCAAGTATCAAAAAGTATCTCAGGTAATACACTAACCTATTCTTGTTAGATTATCCCAGGGTCCATCCATTCGCATTCCTGGAAAGGCTCTCCTAATTCCTAAATCCAGCCCATTAAGGCTCACTTCCTACTGGAAGGAAGCATCCTTGATAAGACCAGAGTTCAAACTTTCTCTATACGTTTCATTTTCTTTTACTTCAATGTCACACCGCTTATTTAGTTCTGATTTGTTTCTCTAATTGCTTTCTGGATTTTGTTCCTGAACTAAATTCTTAGCACCGTGGTGGTGAGGGGCAAGGACAGTCAAGTCTCCCCTCTCCCCCTCCTTTATTTTAAAATCACACACTTTAACGAGTAGGGCTCTGAATACAAGACAGATACTGGTAAGTAATTATTGACATCTTCCCTAATTACAGCTGTGTCATTCAAAAAGCCTTCACATGCAACTGAAAGGAAAAAGTTATATTTCATGGCGTAGGAAACAGAAGAAGAGAACAGATTAAAGCCTCATCCTTATGAAAGTGTCACTGAGAAATACATGAATTAAAATTCATTTGAAAAAGAAAAAGATTCTGAAAACATCTGATAAAAGAATTATGACAACAAGCAGGAATTGATATTGAGAAGAAAGTAGACAGTATCCTCACAGAACTTTGTTCAGCTACATAAAACATGTAATGTAAAGCAGCCACTAAATCTCTTGAAAAGCTACAATCACTTCAGGATCATGGATTCCTTACCAGACAGGCTTCACCTGTCAGTACATTTTTCTAACATTCACTCATTTTGTGCAGTTATGTAGACCATTCAAAACCTACAGAGCCACAGAGGTTATTGAATACAATTTTTTTAAAGCACCTGTTCAAATGGATCTGTGGCCTTTGATGTGAGACTATGCAGTTTACTAGAGGGCATAGTCTGGTTAACCAAGTCAATACCCCTTTTCTGCTTCATACTCAGGAACTGAGACAGACCAAATGCTTTTGTCAGGCCATTTCCCATTCTTCCTCATTTTTTCTTTTGCACATTCTAGATTATACAAAACATAGTTTGGTGCAATAGTGAAACAATGTTATCATTACAAAATGCCTTGAGAAACAGTTTTCCTCTGCAGCATCTAAGGCAGACTTAGAATCATAAAGAACCAATCTAAAGCTCTTCTGACAGGTCACACAGATGGACTGTCATCCACTTTTGCAAATATGATCAGTGAGCTCTAAACTTTTCAATTTGTAGTCCTTTCACAACAAGCCCCAAATCTTAAAAGTCTTTTCTTTTGCTTTTTCAGTTAAAAATGTTTCTCATTATTAGCTACAAAAAAAGAATTATCATTCAGTCATTAATTTCTAGATTATATATAAGATTGAAATATTTTTTCAGTTAGACACTATTTCTAAAAACTGTGAAATTTCTTAAAAAGAAGGAAAAATGGTATTTGGAATTTGAATATGGCTGAGATTTCAAATGCTTTTCAGACGGATGTACTAAAGCTTAGATACCAAGGTTTTTGACCTCTATTTTCAGGAAGGGCACTTACTGCCAGTTGCTCTTATCTAAAATCTGTTTAGCAAGAACAGGCATTGAAAGATAAGAAGCAGTAAAACAGTTTCTCTGATGGCAAATTCTTGATTGCTATAGAAAGTGATTAAAAATACACAGGGAAGGGGAAAAGGGGGTGGAGTGGGAGTTCATATATGCTATAAAGTAGTCAGGGTGGGATATGCTCAGGATGTAGTTTACAACAGAAGATGACATCTGTTCTATAAAAAAATTTGGCAAGTTCTAACTTGTTATATGACCTGTCCAACTTATTTGATCATAGCTGATAAAAACTCTGCCCTAGAGTTCATGACAACTAAAAGAATGACTTGATATCTGTAGGTTCTCTGATTTTCATATTTCTCTAGTGTCTCAGTGCTCTATACTATATACCATAACCAGAGGTTCAAGTAAAAATGTATGGTAAAACCTTCAGCTTGTAATACAGTGATTTTAATTCTTGGACTCTCAGGGGTGACCTTACGGCTGATTCCATTATATTTTATGGTTTTGTTTTTGTTACCTTGGATTGTTCTCAGGTTTTATAGACATAGGCATTTACCTCACTTTTTGGTGGGGTAGCCAGTATCCTGTTATTGTCAATGGATGAGAATGTCAATGTTAGTGTTAATTGACTTAATTTCTCTCACATAATGGACTATATGTAAAGCTAATACGAGTAAACTGGCTTGCCTCTTCTAATTGTATTTCTTTCTCCCTCATCAAGGAGCATTCTTTTTTTTTTTTAATTTATTTTTTATTGGTGTTCAATTTACTAACATACAGAATAACCCCCAGTGCCCGTCACCCATTCACTCCCACCCCCCGCCCTCCTCCCCTTCTACCACCCCTAGTTCGTTTCCCAGAGTTAGCAGTCTTTACGTTCTGTCTCCCTTTCTGATATTTCCCACACATTTCTTCTCCCTTCCCTTCTATTCCCTTTCACTATTATTTGGGGAATATCAAGGAGCATTCTTAACTGCCTTCTCATTGTGCCTATATTTACATTTGCTGCTCCAAATTTACTTTCATGAATCTGATACACACAGCAGAAACAATGAAACATTTAATGTTCATTCAAACAAAAAATATTTAGGGGAACCTGGATGGCTTAGTCGGTTAAACATCTGACTCTAGATCTTGGCTCAGGTTATGATCTCACAGTCATGAGATGGGTTGTTGGGCTCCACGCTCAGCACAGAGCCTTCTTATCCCTCTCCCTGCCCTCTGCTCCTTCTTCTCTCTCTAAAAAAAACATAAATAAATAAAATCTTTTAAAAATACATTTATGAAGTGACTAACATGTTTGGCCTCAAAGATTCAACACAGATACAGGTCCAAGATTTGGAAAAACCAAACCAAAGATCAGTCAGCAAAAAGAATATGATCCCCAATTCACCTCATCCTCCCTCTTTATTTTCTTTTAATTTTTATTGATTAATTACTTCTGGCCCCATGGTGGTAACTTTAAAACAACTGCATTTTTTTTTTCAGAATATGAAGCTGAGGCTTTGTTGAGTATCCTTTAAAAAATGAGCTTATTATGATGGACTTGATTTATATTTTTCCTCTGCAACTCAAATTTAAGCTTGGAAAATTTTACAAATGAATATAGCCAGGTGCAGCTAGAGGCCTGTACAATGGAAGTACAGAGTAAATCTAAGAAATAATCAATATCTGATATTCCAATTCAGCCAGGAGGTCGATAAACAATGTGAAGAAAGAGTCCCATAGTACTACTCTTCAATATTTTTTCCAAATTGCAGCCATGACTTTCAGATAGCCTAACAGAAATCACAAATGCTGACTATCAACCTTGCACAGTAGATAAAGGTGAATTAAATCAATATTGATTAAAAAGATGTCCCATATCTACCTCCACTCTTCAGTGCCAAGCAAAAACATCCAACAATACAGTATGAAATAAAAATGAAATTTTTACCTTTTAAAATGACAAATTATATTCTTTGTCAAGTAGTTTAAACAAATGAATATATACAAGAGACTAGATTAACAATTTGTGACAACCTTTGATATATGACCACAGTTTTTGGCTTTGCATCCCTGAATGATGTGAAATATGAAATTTACATTTAGTGAACTATTAACTAAATGAACTGGTTGCCACAGGTTCAAAATTGTTCTTTATTCTAAAGTGATCATTTATTATCATTTTTAAGGAGACAATAATTTTAATAATAAGTAGAAGAATAGATATTTGACCTTCCAAAATACACCTATGTTTATAACTTAAGGAAGGAAAAAAATCTAATTATTTCCAAGAGATTTTACTCTTCTTGGCAATGAAGAAAAGAATGGTTGTAAAGTAAGAATTAAAGATAATACATACATATATATATATATATACACACACACACTTTTTTAATATATATACTTTTCAAAAAATTCAACAAACTTTCAATGTTGAACATTTAAAAATGAATTCCATTTCTTCTTCAGTCACAGAACAAAAAACATTTACTAGAAATTACAAATGAGTGTTCAGTTTTAACATCTCTTAATTATTTCTTTGCTTAGTTCTTCTATTTGGTTAAGGAAGAAAACAAACTATATTTGATTTACAAATGCAGTCAGTCAAAGTAAGCTTTGGTAAAGCCCTAGAAGCAAGACATTTAGAGTTACCTCTTCAATGATCTACAGAAAAGGAAAGAGAGACATGGTAGAAATTATTGTGATACAGAAAGTAATTTAGGAGTTGAACTTGGATGCAAAGAACAAATGGAAAGAGGAATCAGAATCATCACTAATAACATTAACATAGAGGTCATCTCTTATTTTATCTGGAGATGTACCAATGTTCCATCATCTTAACATGCCAAGAGACAAATGAAAATCGATTTTGAAGACAGCAGAGTGAAACAAGTTCTGGAATTAAAAAAAAAAAAAAAAAGCTAAATTCACATGCTGTTTTATACTACCTTCCCATCACATATTTATAAAATTTCTTAATCTTTCTGAGCCTCAGTTTATTTATCTCTACAATGGAAATAATATAGTTATGCCATAGGAGTTACCCAAAGGATAACTTAGAATACTGTATATAAAGCACAGTACTTTGCACATACTAGTTATTTTAAAAAAAATAGTAACAGTTTTCCTTTTCTAAGTGTCCTAAAAACAGAAAAGTTTCTTTTGAGAACAAAGACACAACAAAAAGAAAAATCAGGGAAACAAAGAATTCATCTTACACAAGCAACTCTAAATGAGTAAAATGTTTCCAAGCACATCATATATTCACTCAAATTCTTCAGTGCCAAAAATGACGTTAGACCATGGAGATCTAAACAACTAGAACAATTCTGTCCCTTTTAAAAAAGAAAGTCAGTTAAGTAAGAAAGACACAAGTAATTATCAAAAAGAATGTTGTTTAACAGATCAAACCATAAAAATAGAGGAAAGAGCAATTAAGTATATTCTGTGTAGTCAGAAAAGGATTTGTAGATCATTTCGTTTGGGTCTTCAAGAATATGTAGAAACAATACTTATGAAAGTGTGGTGTGAGACTAGCAGCCTCATGACTACTTAGGAACTGATTAGAAATACAACTTTTGGGGTCTCAGACTTACTAAATCAGAAACCCTGGAGGTGGAGTCCAGAAACGTATTTAATTTACCTTCTGGGTATATTCTGATGTCAAGTGTGAGAATCACCGCAGTAGGAGTTCACCAAGTAAATAAGAATTGACGAAGGTGGCATTTCATGCAAGAAACAACATGCTCATACAACAAAGGAAGATTCCACATGGCAGTAGGATAGTGGGCATGGAGGTGAGTGACAATGGATAAGAATGGATCGGGAGCCTGAGGTTGAACTGTGGAAGTTTATATGCCATATCCAAGAGTCTAGAATTTATCTTCTAAGCACTGGGGGTTAGGAGTATTATAGAGAGCCTCATTTCTTTTCCTTTCAAGTGTCTGCAGAGAAAGTAGGAAGCACACATATATAAAAAATACAAATAGAAATGAAAAAGTCCTATTAAAGAGTTTGAGCACATCAACGATGTGCTCAGAATGGATCCTACCACAATTAATTCCCAAACACTAACGTCATTCCAAGACACCTTTGGTCTAGTAGGTGAATCTGAGGAATGGAGAAAGAGGAGACAAAGATTCCTAGCTGGGCAGTCTGGGGAAGAACCCCTGAACTTTACTGAACTTGAGTTTTCTCATATGGAAAATGAACAAAAACCTGCTCCAAGATGAGCTGTGAGAATTAAATGGGAGAAGAGTGTCAAAGTCACTGAAAACGTTAAGGTATATGCGCTGCAAAATACACTTGCTAATAATGTAACTTAATTCTGCTTTAAATTCTTCCTGTAGAATAAGTGCAAGTAAATCTATAAACGGGGTATTCTAACAGCTGGTGGAGGAGGGAAGGGGCACATCGGAAATAATTACTATTTTTCTATGCCAAACAATATCTTAGACTAAGCAAGGCTACAAATCCAAATTCAAAATCTACCAAAATGAACAGAAGGAAGAAATATCCAAGGGTCAGGCACTCAGAGGGGGAGAGAAAACCCAGATCCTGCTGCCTCTGGCCAAAATTCATATGTGGATATAATTAAGAACTGACAGTTAACGATAGTACAAGAAGGGACAAAATTTAGGCCACTGCACTAAAGGTAAAAGTCTTCAAGTTTTGTGCCTGGATATAAATGAATATCAGACTAAATGCTGATACTAGACATAGATAAGAGAAAGCCTCCCAATGAATTACATGCAGACTCCAGGATTAGAAGAGTTTCCAATTTCAGACACAAAAACAGAATTTTGCAATTTTACAATTCATCAACAAAGCCAAAGGGGAAATGACATTTGAAGACCAACAGATAGGTTGGTTTTTCTTTCTTTCTTTCTTTTCTTCTTTCTTTCTTTCTTTCTTTCTTTCTTTCTTTCTTTCTTTCTTTCTTTCTTCTCTTTCTTTCTCTTTTCTTTTCTTCTTTTCTTTTCTTTTTTCTTTTCTTTTTCTTTCTTTCTCTCTTTTCTTTTTTTGCCTTCTCCTGGGTGAAAGCCAGGTACACAAGCCAAAAGGACAGGATTCATAGTCAGTTAAAAGCAGACAGAGTAATTGCAGACATTCTGCCTCCCGCCAAGTTGTAACACAAAAAAACCCTGACTTCTTTGGGGACCTAGCTTTATCAGTAAAACCCTTGGAAAAATCAATGCAAATGAAAATACAGATACAGTGCACAAAACATATCAGAATCTGTCAGACTCCCTAGTGCTAACAGGGGACCTTAATCTCTCCTTTCTTCTTTTGTATAAATGCACCTTACTGTTATTTTACTTGTAGCAGTTAAGGATGCCAAATCCACACAGTGCCAAAGTACTGCAGATCAGGACAGAGATGTTAGTTACATAATACTGTGGTTTTATTAACTACTTTATTTAAATAAGTTTATAAATGCTTCTGGTGCTACATATATAATTCCTTCGAGAATTCAAAAACATATTTTTTCTGATTACAAAAATTGGAGGCTTACAGTTGAAAATTTGGAATATTCAGAAAAGTAACGAGAAAATGACAATTATGATTCCACCACTCAGTGGTAATGGCTGCTAAAATTTTGCCATATTTCCCTACAGCTTAACATATATTTACATTGCCTCATCGCTTCACATTCATTACGCCATAAGTACTCTTCCATTTTATTAAAACAAAAACCCTTCAAAGAAACAATTATAAATGATTGCATAGGACTCTATCATGAGTACGTGATGATGTAATTTAACATTTTCTTCTTGATAAGCATTTAATATTCACCATTATTAAGAATGTAGTGATTTGGGCAGCCCTGGTGGCTCAGCGGTTTAGCGCCACCTTCAGTCCAGGGCGTGATCCTGGAGATCCAGGATCCAGTCCCACATCCGGCTTCCTGCATGGAGCCTGCTTCTCCCTCTGCCTGTGTCTCTGCCTCTCTCTCTCTCTCTGTCTCTCATGAATAAATACATAAAATCTTAAAAAAAAAATAAATGTAGTGATTAATTTCTTTGTACAGAAATAGTTGATTGCAGTCAGAAAGTATTTTCTAAACAGTTGATGCAGCATTACAACAAAGGATTTAATATTTTGTTATATTGCCTTGAAACCTTTTCTTTCATATGTAAGGATAAGTCATATGATCTTTATTTTTTATATTTATCTATATCAGAATCTGTCAAATTCTGTCAAAATTAAATATATTAATTTTATCTGAATCTTGCATTTACTATAATTTTAGTAGTTTCCTAAACACTGAATATTTTTGGAAACCCATTTTTATACCTCCTTTTTTTTTATGAGAACATTAAAGCCCTACTCTTATCAAATTTCACTTAATACAATGCTGTGACATCAACTATAGTCACCATTAGGTCCTCAGACTTTATTCTGCTTATAACTAAAAATTTGTACTTTTTATCAACTTCTCCTATTTCCCCTACCCACCAGCCCCTGTCAACAATTTTCCTGTTCTGTTGGTATGAGTTCAACTTTTTTCTTTTTACATTCTACATATAAATGATGCCATGCAGTATTTGTCTTTCTCTCTCTGGCTTATTTCACTTACCATAATGCCTTCCAGGTCCACCCACGTTGCAGCAAATGACAGGATTTCCTTCTTTTCTAGATTGAATAATATTCCATTATGTATGTGTAAATATATCTGAGGACATTTAGGTTGTAGGAATGCAATTTTGAATGACTGAATGGTACTGCACTGTACCTTAGGAATAAAAATTAAGTATGTAAACAATATTTTTACTATTGGGTAAGAGCATTATTAGTTGGAACTTGGCACCAATATAAATAATGCTTAAACAAAATGACTAGGACTCATATTCTTATATGCAATTCTGATTTCAAAGCTATTAAGACTGTAAAATACTTTTTTCTAAAAATTCTGTTCTAAACGGTTATAGATACCCACAAGCCATATTCTTCACAGACCACAGGTCAGATATTAGCTCTTAAAAAAACAGCCGTTCTAATACAATATTTTATTTCAGTTTGCAGTTCTTTCATTAATAAGTGGGTATTTCAAAAAATTGTTAATGTTTATATTTATAAACTATAAAATGTATAAAATTTATAAAATGTAAAAGTCTGTTTTTCTTCTCTTAAGATGTTCACTTTTTATTTTCAACAGCATGTTATATACTAGTATATTGTCTTTTATATATGACATATCACTAATATAAATATTTAAAATATTAATGATGCTTAACATCCATAAGACTTACTATTTATATAGTAAAATTTATTAATATTTATCTTTACATTTTCCCTTTAACACATTGAAAGAATTCCTTCACTCTATTATGTAGAAAATATTTCTATTTCTCTAGATAAGTCTAGATACTTTGTCTAGATACTTCTAGATATCGCTTTGGTTTGGGGGGGGATTTTTTGTATTTAACTTTTAAATTTATAAGAAATATTTTGGTATATGGTGCCACAAATGGGGCCTACATTATGGTGATTTAATTGCTCTAATGTCTTTTATTTAATGGTTTTTTTTCCTTCCTGTAATATATAAGAATATGTAATATAGTCTATGCTATATTATTATGTATCAAAATATGTTACATTAAATAATATATAAGTTAACGTAGAATATTAAACACAAACTCTCATACATAGAAGAGTCTCTTTCTGGGCTTTTTATATGCTTATTTCTGCTCCTATATTCTTTATTCAGCATAGTATGCTATTCCAAATATGATACTTTTTGGACTACATTTTCAAAGCTAGTAGTGATAATCCCACATAATATTCTATTTTACCATAAAATTAGTTTATCTTCATGCATTTACTTGAATTGTAGATTTTTTTTCAAATTCCAAAACATCCATAACAAATATTCTTCCCAGTAGTTTGGTTGAAATCAGAACCACGCTGAATAAACACAAGCATTTAAGGGAAACTCATCTTTTACATACTTATGCTTCCCAGGGAGAAAAAAATTACATACTGTACAGCTTGTTAGAAATTTACCTTTTAGGGATCCCTGGGTGGCTCAGCAGTTTGGCATCTGCCTCCGGCCCAGGGTGCAATCCTGGAGTCCCGGGATCGAGTCCCGTGTCAGGCTCCCTGCATGGAGCCTGCTTCTCCCTCTGCCTCTCTCTCTCTCTCTCTCTCTCTGTGTGTCTTTCATTAATAAATAAATAAAATATTAAAAATAAAGAAATTTACCTTTTAATATTTTCTACATCTACTCTGCTAAAGAGTCTTTAATTATTGGGATACAGCAAAATAAGAGAACAATAAAGGGGGATTATCCAACAACCAGAGAGAAATAGAGAGCATTTTTAATCTTACACAAGTGGTAGGCTTTCTTAATGTAAATTTTAATCTGTTCTCAATTCAACAAGTAATTTGATCACTGCACTGCTTTACTTACTTATATTAACTAGTCTCCCAGTAAACTACCCAGATACAAGAATTTCACATTATTTTTTATGTATGTAGATATTAAATTATCTGCAGGCATTCTGAAGTTATCCTAAAGTGCTTAAAAACAATCTAGACCTACTTTGGTATTATGGTTTTTGTTTTGTTTTGTTTTGTTTTTGTTTTTGTTTTTACGAGGCCACTGAAATAGAACCCAAACAAAACTGAAAGGGAAGACAAGATAGATAATTGAGAGTTTTCAGTGGTTGGCTGATTCATTATGTAGCTTGTTCTGAAATTATTTAAGCTAAGAGAAGCTTGATCCAATGATGAAATCAAGAAGTCTCAATTTTTTAAATTAAACTTTTCATTTTGAGATAATTTTGGATTCACAGGCAGTTGTGAAAAAGAACACAAGTCCCATGGGCCCTTGACCCATTGCCCTAATGGAAATATCTTACCAAACTTTAGTACACTATCATATCCAGGACACTGACATTAATACGTCAAGATACAGATAATACCATCATCACAAGCATCCGTTGTGCTGTCCTTTTGTAGTCACAATCCTTCCTCTCCACTGCCGTCCCTTATATGCCCAGACCCAGGCAACCACTAATCTGTTCTCCATTTCTTTAATTTCATTATTTTAAAAATGTTATAAAAATGGAATGATAATATGTAACCATTTAAGATTGGCCTTTCTCAGGTGGAAACCTATCCAGGTTGTTCCTTTTTGTTGCTGAAAAGTATTGCATGGCATGGATGCATCATGATGTGCTTAACCATTCACTCCTTGTAGGGATGATCTGTTTCCAGTTTGGGGCTATTATAAATAAAGCTGATATGAACATTCGTGTACAGGTTTTTGTGTGAACACAAGTTTTCACTTCTTTCAGATAAATGTAATTGCTGGGTCATATGGTAGTTCCATGTTTACTTCTTTATAGAAATTAGCCAAAATGGTGGCTGTACCACTTTATATTCCTGTTAGCAATGTATTCCCACTCACATCCTTGTCAGCACTTGGCGGAATCACAATTTTTTATTTTAGTCATTCCAATTAGCATGTAGTGATATCTGATTGTTTTAATTTGCATTTCCCTAATGACTAATAATTTTGAACACCTTTCATGTGCTTTTTTGCCATCTGTATATTCCCTTTGATGAACTATTTCTTCATGTCTTTTACCCATTTTCTAAAAAGATTGATTTTTTACTGCTGAGTTTTGAGATACTAGTCCTTAGTCAATTATGGGGCAAGTGTTTTCTCCCAATCTGTAGCTTGTCTTTTCATCATTTTAAAGTTTTCTTCCACTTATATATCATGCAATCAGTATCAGGTCTAAGAATTCTTTGCCTAACCCCAGATCTGGAAGGTTTTTGCCTACTCTTTTCCAAAGGTTTTTAGTTTCAGGTTTATATTGAAGTATGTGGTCAATTTTGAGTTGACTTTTGTGTAAAATTTATTTTATTTTATTTTTAAAAGATTTTATTTATTTATTCATAGAGACTGAGACAGACAGACAGACACAGGCAGAGGGAGAAGCAGGCTCCATGCAAGGAGTCCGACGTGGGATTCAATCCCAGGTCTCCAGGATCACACCCCAGGCTGCAGGTGGCACTAAACCGCTGCACCACCGGGGCTGCCTGACTTTTGTGTAAAATTTAGAAAAAAAAGTGGATGCTCACTTTTTTTGCCTTTGGATGTCTAACATCATTTGTTGAAAGGCCATCTTTCTTGCACTGAATGGCTTTTGTACCTTTGTCAAAAAACCATTTGAACAAATTTATATAGTTCTACTTCTGACTTTTCTATTTTATAGCATTGATTGATGTGTCTATCCCTCCACTAATCCTGTCTTGATTACTGTAGCTATAAGACTTCATATCAAGTAGATTGATTCCTCCTTCCATATGGTTATTTTTTATAACTGTCTAGCTGTTCTAATTCCTTTGCCTTTCTATTTAAATTTTATAATAACCCTAAGTACAAAAATTCTGCTGGGATTTTGGTAAAAATTTTATTAAATTGTGTATTAATTGGAGAAAATCAGTATCTTTATCATGTTGACTCTTCCAATTCACAAACACTGTATATAATTGCCTTTATTTACATCAAGTTTGATTTTTTTCATCATTTTGTAGTTTTTTAGCACGTAAGTCTTATATTTTAAAATTTATACCTATTTCTTTTGTTAGCAACTGTAAATGCTATTATATTTTTAATTTTGGTATCCACATATCTTTTGCTAGTATGTAGAAATATAAATGATTTTTTTTAAAGTTTATCTTATATCCTTTGATCCTCACTGAGCTCACATGTTAGTTTTAAGTTTCAGGTTTTGTTTTGGTTTTTATTTTTTGGATTTTTTTTTTTTGTAGATTTCTTGGAATATTCTAGGCAGAAAATTTTGAAACCTACTAATAAGAACATTTTTCTTTCTTTCTTTCTGACCTGTATTTCTTTTTCTTATGTTTCTCTAGTGTCTAGATCTTGCAGTATGATGTTAAAGAAGAGTGCTGAGAGTTTATAACCTTGTTTTATTAGCAGACACAGGGAAAACCTTTCAATATTTCACTATTAAGTATAATGTTAGTTGTACTTTTTTAAGATATTCTTATCAAGTTAAGGAAGTTTCCTACTCTTCCTATCACTCTTAGAGTTTATATCATGAAAGGATGGTAAATTTGTGAAATGCCTTTTCTGCATCAATGAAACTTCTTATAGCCTGTTAATGTACATTATATTAACTGATGTCAAATACTGAACCAGACTTGTATCCCTGAAATAAATTACACTTGGTTACAGTATACACTTCTTTTTATATATTACTTAATTCAGTTTGTTAAGGATATATGGATTTATATTCATGAGAGATACTGGTTTATAGTTTCTTTTTTTGTACTGCCACTGACTAGTTTTTTTTTTTAATTTTTATTTATTTATGATAGTCACACACACACAGAGAGAGAGAGGCAGAGACATAGGCAGAGGGAGAAGCAGGCTCCATGCACGGGAGCCCGACGTGGGATTCGATCCCGGGTCTCCAGGATCGCGCCCTGAGCCAAAGGCAGGCGCTAAACCGCTGCGCCACCCAGGGATCCCGCCACTGACTAGTTTTGATATCAGGGTAATACTATCTTCATAAAGTAAATTCAGAAATGTTCCCTTCTCTGTTTTCTGGAAAACACTGTGTAGAATTGGTATTAATTCTTCTTTAAATGTTTCTTAGAATCTTCATTGAAGCCATATAGGACTGGGGATTTCTTTTTTGAGAGCTGTCCAATTATGAATTCAATTTACTTAATGAAAAAGATTTCAACTGATCTATTTCACAAATAATAAATTGTGGCATTTTATATTTTTTAAGAAATTAGTTCATTTCTTCTAATTTGTTATGCAGAGTTGCTTGTAGCATTCCCTTAGTATTTTTGTCATGTCTATAGGGTCTGTAGTGATAGCCTATATTTTATTCCTGATACTAGAAATTTGTGTCTTTTTTTTCTTTGTTAATCTTGTCGGAGGTTTGTAAATGTTATTAATCTTTTCAAACAATCATCTATTTGTTTCATTAATTTTCTCTAAGTTTTTCTTTCCAATATAATTGATTTCTGCTCTTCTGCTTCATTGGGTTTACTTCTCTTTTTTCTAGATTTTTGAAGTAAAAGCTTAAGTTATTGAGACTTTTTCTCTTTTCTAATGTACTCATTCTAGTGCTAAATAAATTTCCCTCTCATTGTTGCTTTAGCTGTGTCTCTCAAATTTTGATATGTAACATTTTCATTCAATTTATTTTCCCTAGACTTCCTCTTTGAATAATAGGTTATTTAGAAGTGTGTCCTTTAGTTTTTGAGTGTTTAGAGATTTTCTGTAATATTTCTGTCATTTCTAGTTTGATTCCACTTGTGGTTGATGAATGCACTCTATGTTAATACCTATCCTTTTAAAATTGTTCAGATTTCTGGGGCACTTGGATAGCTCAGTTGCTTAAGCATCTGCCTCTTGATTTCAGCTCAGGTCAGGATCTCACGGTTGTGAGATCAAGCCCTGCATCAGGCTCTGCACTGTGTGGGGAGCCTCCTTATGATTCACTCTCCCCTTCCCCCTCCCCACTGCTTATGTGTGTTCCTCACTCTCTAAATAAATAAATAAATACATAAATACATAAATAAATAATTCCGATTTTTTTTTATGGGCCAGATTATGATCTATCTTGGTTCATGTTTCATGGAAGCCCGAAAACTATGTATAGTCTGCTGTTGCTGGATGTTTGATAAATATCAATTACATTTTCCTGGTTGATGCCATGGCCAAGGTCTTTCATATGCTTGCTGATTCTATCTTCTTATTCTATAGTTATCAAGAGAGAGATATTGAGGTCTCTAAATTTAATTGTGTTTTTTTCCATTTCTCCTTTAAGTTCTATCAATATTTACTTCATATGTTTACAGCTCTGTTGTTCGATGCATATATATTTAGGATTGTTATGTCTTCTTGGTGAACTGACCCTTTTGTTATTATGTAATGTCCCTATTTGTCTCTGGTATTTTTATTTGTTCTGAAAACTCCTGCTTTCTTTTGACTAATGTTTGTATGATATATCTTTTTTTAAGATTTTATTTATTTTAGAGAGAGAGAGTGGGAGAGAAAGAGCATGAGTGGGGGGGCGGAGGGAGAGAGAGAGAAGCAGGCTCCCTGCTGAGCAGGGAGCCCAGCGTGAGGCTCAATCCCAGGACCCGCAATCATGACCTGAGCCAAAAGTAGATGCTTAACCAACTGAGCCATCCAGATGCCCCTGTAATATTTTTTAGCATCCTTCTACTACCAACTTGACTATACAGTTACATTTGAACTGAGTTTTTTATTATTAGCATGTAGTTGGGTCATGTTTTGTATAACCTACTTAAATTAACTCTGTCCTTAATTGGAAAGTAGATATACTTTTCTCTATTCTTCCCACAAAGTATAAATAAAATTACTGGACCTTATATATGAAACAAACATAAGATTCTGAAAGGTGAAGAAAAGGCTAGGGACCTTGGGACACAAGGAACAACACAGTGGTAAGTTCTCTGTGTCTTCTTTTTACTGCATATATTCCATACACAAGGCTGAAAAATTCAACAAACCAAAAGCCCAACAAATAAAGCTTAGATGACAGATAAATAGAGTAAAAATGAAGAAAAAAAAAAAAGCTTAAGCCAAAGCCCAATTGCTTGACCCAAGGGACCAGGAAAGAGGCTGACTAGCAAGATGTACTATTATAAAGTAACCCACTATACTGCAGCTAAATATCAAAGAAAAAAATGTGCTCTCCCACGCCCTATACCCATCATTTCCACTATCACTTCTAAGTTGTAAGGAGGCAAGATACCCAATCCCATCATTGCAGTAGCTCTACAGAAGGCTGAGAAAGTAGACTAGAATTTTATTCCTACTGCGTATTAACAAGCCCTTCCCACCACAAAATCAGTAGAGACCCTGTGGAGATACCCTTTGCCATCCACCATCCACCCATCAGTAAGGAAGCACTCCTCCCATCTCACTAGTATGGTAGAAAATGAAGCCTAATGGAGAATCATGACTTTTTCCACTACATAGTAGTAATAAGGCCACTCTCCTCCTCATCCTATTATTGAGGGCCAAGCAGGAAGCAGTACTAAGACACTCCTACTCAGCTAGAGATGTATCAGTGAAGGCCTATTCCAGCTATAATGAGGAATCTCACTGCTTCCCCAGCCTGGGAGTTAATGGAGGCTGAATGAAAAAGTGGACTCCTACCCCACCTGGGAGTAAGAGGATACCAACTCTGTTCAACTTTCTCTGCTGGAACTCTCAGAGGAAGAAAGTTAAAACAGAAAGTTTAAACAAGATCCAGAGTCTCATACCTTAATAACCAAAATGTCCAGGTTTTGATCTATTATTTACATATAAGACCCAGAAGGACTTAGAATAATCTGAATATTTTAAAAGCAACCCAAAAAGGTTTCAACAAGCTACCATGAATGTGCTTGAAACAAAGAAGTACAAAGGCCTGAGGGGGAAAATTGAGCAAAGAGATAGAAGAATAAAGACAAATCAAATTTAAATTTTAGAAGTGAAAAATAACAGAAATAAAAACTCATGCAGAATGAAGGGGCCAGAAGAAAGAATCAATGAACTAAAAGATAAGGCACTAGAAATTAATCTTTCTAAATGAGAAAACATTGAAAAAATAATAATCAGGGTACCAAGAACTTATGGAACTATAATAAAATATCTAATATCTCTGTCATAAGAATCCTGGAAGGAGAACTGAAAAAGAAGAGAGATGAGAAAGTATTCAAAGAAATAATGGCTACAAACTTCTCAGATTGGCAAATGACATAAACATACAGATTCAGTAGCTGAATAAATTCTAAACAGGATATTCACTCTGATGAACCAGAGTAATTCACTCTGATGCATCATAGTGAGACTTCCGAAAAAATGAAAAATCCTTAAAGAGGAGTGATACCTTCCCATAAAGAGAAACAAATCAAGTGACAGTAGATTTCTCATCAAAACCCATAGAGGCCAGAATGAAATGGCACAACATTGTTCAAGCAATGAAAGAAAATAACTGTCAACCCAGAATCCTATCCCCATTGCAAATACCCTTCAGGAACAAAGGAGAAATCAAAATATGTTTGCATGATGGGACACAAAGAGAATTTTTCAGAAGCAGACCTATCCTAAAATGGCTAAAGGAAGTTCTCTGAACAGAAAGTTAACAATGAAAGAAGGAAGGTTAATATCAAGAAGGAATAAAGATGCTAAGTAAAAAATGCATTGATGCAACAGATATTCGTCCCCTTGAGTTTTATAAATTACATTTCATGGTGTAAGCAAAAATTATAACACTGATGTGGTTCTGTCTGACGTGGGGGAAATACTTAAGACAGTTATAAATGGGGAAGGTAATGGAATGTAAAGGTGTAAAGGGAAGAATTCTAATCTTCAACTGGTATTATGATTACACTGGTATGCTATGATAAGTTATGTACATTTAATGTAATACTTAGAGCACCATTAAAAAAGCTATCAAAATATACGCTCAAAAATACTATATATAAACCAAATGGTATCAACTTTAGGAATTGAGGCTTCATAACTATTATAATCAACATCATATGGCAAATTGCAGAATACTAGAAAAGGGAATAAAAACAGCATGTTTTCCATCCTTTATTCAGATTCATGACAAAAACAGGAAATGCAGTATGATCAGGTTTGAGTACCTCCTTCTATGTTTTAATAGCATGTGAGTTCATCTGTCTATTTCTCCTTTTTTTTTCTTTCAGTGAAACATTGTTTAAAGGCACTACAATAATAAAAACAAAACTCCAAATAAGTGCTACCAAAATTTGGGGGGAATTTTGCATATAAATAAAATTTCAAGTAAAATCTTAAACTACGTCTGTGGCAAATAGTTCTCTAAGAATAAAAAGGCAAATGTTACTCTGTATGCCATTGTCCTATACTTTTCCATACTTTGTTCCTACCCTACCCTCTTTTTTATGCATAAAACAAATACAAATCATACAAAAAAGAGCAAAAGAAAGTCTCCTTCTCATTTGCCATCCTAATACTATCTCTGAATTCAGACACTTCAGACAACTTATTTTGTGGTTCGGGAGGTAAACCTCCATAAATCTACATTGTATGCTTATACCACTAGGTCTCAATATTTTTCTTTTCTTTTAAAAAAAGATTTTAATTATTCATGAGAGACAGAAAGAGGGGCAGAGACAAAGGCAGAGGGAGAACCTGGCTTTCCGGGGGAGCCATATATGGGACTCAATCCCAGGATCCTGGGATCATGACCTGAGCCAAAGGCAGACAACCACTGAATCATCCAGGTGTCCCTGTCAATATTTTTCTTAAATTTTAACCAGGGCGGGAGGGCAAGATGGTGGAGGAATAGGTGCCGCAACACACCTGGCCCCACCAACTTACCTAGATTACTTTCAAATCATCCTGAAGACCTACAAATTCAACCTGAGATTTAAAGAAAGAACAGCTGGAACGCTACAGAGAGAAGAGTTTTTGCTTCTAACAAGGTCCTAGATATATTTTCCACTTCTAGATTCCCTTCAACATACTCAATTTTGGGAGATATATAAGATACGTTTTTTGTTGTTGTTGTTGTTTTGTGTTTTTTGTTCTCTCTGCCTCATTCTGTTCTACAATGGCAGAAGTTAATACCTTCTAAAACATGACCAGTATGCACCCAGAACCAAGTGGAATACCATGCTGGCTCATTCTGTGAGATTCCTCATTCCCATTCTGCCCCCTTCTTTTATCTCATTTATGTTTTGGTGGTCAATGTTTGGGGCCCTGGTTTATATAAATTTGGTTTATTAAATTTGGGACTGAGCATATTCTAACATACAGAGCTTAATATACTCAAAAACAAGAGGATCACCATCTAGAACCCCTCAGGTAGACTACATTCTTCTCCCTCCACTACAACTTCATCACCACCACCATCTCCCAGTGCCCCCCTTTTTTTCTTCACCTTTTTTTTTTCTTTTCTCTTCTTCTTTTTTTTCCCTCTCTTCCTCTTTAAAATTCCTGGCCTTTTTTTTACTACTTTGTTTTAAAATTTGTTTTTCACTTTAGTGGTCCCTTTGTTTTATTTCTTTCTGATCTTTGTTTTCAATTTCTGGTCTCTTACCTCAGCAGAAACATCTAGTGAAATTTACTTAGGTCGTCGTTGATATTCTTGATGCAACCTGCTCATACAGCCACTCTGCACTAGAAAAATGACTAGAAAAAGAACTCACCACAAAAAGAATCAGAAACAGTACTCTTAGCCACCAGAGTTACAGAATTTGGATTACAATTCAATGTCAGACAGCCAATTCAGAAGCACAATTATAAAGCTACTGGTGGTTCTGGAAAAAAGCATAAAGGAATCAAGAGACTTCATGACTGTAGAATTTAGATCTAATCAGGCCAAAATTAAAAAACAAAATTAAAAATCAATCCAAACTGGAGGTCCTAATGATGAGGGTTAATGAGGTAGAAGAGTGAGTGATATAGAAGACAAGTTGATGGCAGGAAGGGAGCTGAGGAAAAAGGAGAAAAACAAAAGACCATGAGGAAAGGTTGAGGTAAATAAATGACAGCCTCAGAAGGAAAAATATACATATAATTGGAGTTCCAGAGGGCTCTGAGAGGGACAGGGGGCCAGAAAGCATATTTGAACAAATCATAGCTGAGAACTTTCCTAATTTGGGGAGGGAAACAGGCATTCAGATCCAGGAGCTAGAGAGCCCCTCTAAATCAATAAAAACCATTCAACACCTTGACATTTAATAGCGAAACTTGCAAATTCCAAAGATAAAGAGAAAATCCTTAAAGCAGTAAGAGACAAGAGATCCGTAACTTATATTGGGAGAAACATCAGATTAACAGCAGACCTCTCCACAGAGACCTGGCAGGCCAGAAAGGGCTGGCAGGATATATTCACGGTACTAAATGAGAAGAACATGCAGCCAAGAATACTTTATCCAGCAAGGCTCTCTTTCAGAATAGGAGAGATAAAGAGCTTCCAAGATAGGCAGAAACTGAAAGAATAGGTGACCACCAAACCAGCTCTGCAAGAAATATTAAGGGGGATTCTGTAAAAGAAAGAGGACATCCAAAGAAATAATCCACAAAAACAGGGACTGAATAAGTATTATGTTGACACTAAATACATATATTTCAATAGTAACTCTGAATGTGAATGGGCTAAATGATCCCATCAAAAGATGCAAGGTTTCAGACTGGATAAAAAAGGAAGACCCATCTATTTGCTGTCTACAAGAGATTCACTTTAGACCGAAGGACTCCTACAGCCTGAAAATGAAAGATTGGAGAACCATCTACCATTCAAATGGTCCTCAAAAGAAAGCAGGTGTAGCAATCCTCACTCATAACAGAAAAATTAAAGTTTATCCCAGACTGTAGTAAGAGATGAAGAGGGACACTATATCATACGTAAAGGATCTATCCAACAAGAGAACCTAAAAAACATGAATATTTGTGCCTCTAATGTGGGAGCTGCCAAGTATGTCAATAAATTAATAACCAAAGTAAAGACATACTTAGATAATAATACACTAATACTGGGAGACTTTAACATGGCACTTTCTGCAAATTACAGATATTCTAAGCACAACCTCTCCAAAGAAACAAGAACTTTAAATGATACACTGGACCAGATGGATTTCACAGACATTTAGAGAATTTTACATCTAAACACAATTGAATACACATTCTTCTCAAGCGCACATGGAACTTTCTCCAGAATAGACCACATACTGGGTCACAAATCAGGTCTCAACTGATACCAAAAGACTGGGATTGTTCCCAGCGGATTTTCAGACCATAATGCTTTGAAACTTGAATTCAATCACAAGAAGAAATTTGGAAGAAACTCAAACACATGGAGGTTAAAGAGCATCCAGCTAAAAGATGAAAGGGTCAACCAGGAAATTAGAGAAGAATTAAAAAGATTCATGGAAACTAATGAAAATGAAAATATAATAGTTCAAAATCTTTGGGATACAGCAAAAGCAGTCCTAAGAGGGAAATACATCACAATACAAGCATCCCTCAAAAAATTGGAAAGAAACTCAAATACACAGGCTAACATCGCACCTAAAGAAACTGGAGAAAGAACAGCAAATAAAACCTACACCAATCAGAAGAAGAGAGTTAATAATGATTCAAGCAGAACTCAATGAAATAGAGACCAGAAGAACTGTAGAACAGATCAATAAAACCAGGAGTTGGTTCTTTGAAAGAATAATAAGATAGATAAACCATTAGCTAGCCTTATTAAAAACAAAAGAGAAAAGACTCAAATTAATAAAATCAAGAATGAAAAATGAGAGATCACAACCAATACCAAGGAAATACAAACGATTTTAAAAACATATTATGAGCTGCTATATGCCAATACATTAGGCAATCTAGAAGAAATGGACACATTTCTGGAAAACCACAAACTACCAAAACTGGAACAGGAAGAAACAGAAAACCTGAACAGGCCAATAACCAGGGAGGAAATTGAGGCAGTCATCAAAATCATAAACCTCCCAAGACACAAAAGTCCAGGCCCAGATGGCTTCCCAGGGGAATTCTATCAAACATTTAAAGAAGAAAAAATACCTATTCTACTAAAGCTGTTCCAAAAGATAGAAAAGGATGGAATACTTCCAAACTCATTTTATGAGGTGCGTATCACCTTAATTCCAAAATCAGACAAGGACCCCACCAAAAAGGAGAATTATAGACCAATATCCCTGATGAACACAGATGCAAAAGTTCTCAATAAGATACTAGCCAATAGAATCCAACAGTACGTTAAGAAGATTATTCACCATGACCAAGTGGGATTTATCCCTGGGATGCAAGGCTGGTTCACTCATAAAGCAATCAATGTGATACATCATATCAATAAGAGAAAAAACAAGAACCATATGATCCTCTCAATAGATGCAGAGAAAGCATTTGACAAAATAAAGTATCCATTCCTGATCAAAACTCTTCAGAGTGTAGGGATAGAGGGAACATTCCTCGACATCTTAAAAGCCATCTATGAAAAGCCCACAGCAAATATTCTCAATGGGGAAATACTGGGAACCTTTCCCCTAAGATTCCCCTAAGATCAGGAACGAGACAGGGATGTCCACTCTCACCACTGCTATTCAACATAGAACTAGAAGTCCTAGCCTCAGCAATCAGGCAACAAAAAGAAATAAAAGGCACTCAAATTGGCAAAGAAGTCAAAATCTCCTTCTTCGCAGATGACATGATCCGGTACATAGAAAACCCACAAGACTCCACCCCAAGATTGCTAGAACACATATAGCAATTCGGCATTGTGGCAGGATACAAAATCAATGCCCAGAAATCAGTGGCATTTCTTACACTAACAATGAGACTGAAGAAAGAGAAATTAAGGAATTTATCCCATTTACAATTGCACCCAAAAGCATAAGATACCTAGGAATCAACCTAACCAAAGAGGTAAAGGATCTATACCCTAAAAACTACAGAACACTTCTGAAAGAAATTGAGGAAGACCCAAAGAGATGGAAAAATATTCCATGCTCATGGATTGGAAGAATTAATATTGTGAAAATGTCTATGCTACTCAGGGCAATTTACACATTTAATGCAATCCCTATCAAAATGCCATGGACTTCCTTCAGAGAGTTGGAACAAATTATCTTAAGATTTGTGTGGAATCAGAAAACACCCAAATAGCCAGGGGAATATTGAAAAAGAAAACCAGAGACGGGGGCGTCACAATGCCAGATTTCAGGTTGTACTACAAAGCTGTGATCATCAAGACAGTGTGGTACTGGCACAAAAACAGACACATAGATCAATGGAACAGAATGGAGAACCCAGAAATGGGCCCTCAACTCTATGGTCAACTAATATTCGACAAAGCAGAAAAGACTATCCACTGGAAAAAAAACAGTCTCCTCAATAAATGGTGCTGGGAAAATTGGACATCCACATGCAGAAGAATGAAACTAGACCATTCTCTTACACCATCCACAAAGATAAACTCAAAATGGATGAAAGATCTAAATGTGAGACAAGAATCCATCAAAACCCTAGAGGAGAACACGGCAACATCCTTTTTGAACTTGGCCACAGCAACACCTTGCAAGATACATCTATGAAGGCAAGGGAAACAAAAGCAAAACTGAACTATTGGGACTTAAGCAAGATAAAAAGTTTCTGCACAGCAAAAGAAACAGTCAACAAAACTAAAAGACAACCTACAGAATGGGAGAAGATATTTGCAAATGACCTATCAGATAAATGGCTAGTTTCCAAGATCTATAAAGAACTTATTAAACTCAACACCAAAGAAACAAACAATCCAATCATGAAATGGGCAAAAGACATGAACAGAAATTTCACAGAAGACATAGACATGGCCAACAAGCACATGAGAAAATGCTCCACATCACTTGCCATCAGAGAAATACAAATCAAAACCACAATGAGATACCACCTCACACCAGTGAGAATGGGGAAAATGAACAAGACAGGAAACAACAAATGTTGGAGAGGATGTGGAGAAAGGGGAATCCTCTTGCACTGTTGGTGGGAATGTGAACTGGTACAGCCACTCTGGAAAACTGTGTGGAGGTTCCTCAAAGAGTGAAATATAGACCTGCCCTATGACTCAGCAATTGCACTGCTGAGGATTTACCCCATAGATACAGATGCAGTGAAACAGTGGGACACCAGCACACCTATATTGTTTATAGCAGCAATGTCCACAAAAACCAAACTGTGGAAGGAGCCTCAGTGTCCATAGAAATAAGGGTGGATAAAGAAGATGTGGTCTATGTATACAATGGAATATCACTCAGCCATTAGAAACGACAAATACCCACCATTTGCTTCAACATGGATAGAACTGGAGGGCATTATGCTGAGTGAAGTAAGTTAATCGGAGAAGGACAAACATTATACGGTCTCATTCATTCAGGGAATTTAAAAAATAGTGAAAGGGATTATAGGAGAAAGGAGAGAAAATGAGTGGGAAATATCTGAGAGGGTGATGGAACATGAGAGACTCCTAACTCTGGGAAACGAACAAGGGGTAGTAGAAAGGGAGGTGGGTGGGGGGATGGGGTGACTTGGTGATGGGCACTGAGGGGGGCACTTGACAGGATGAGCACTGGGTGTTATACTATATGTTGGCAATTGAACTCCAATTAAAAAAAAAAAAAACTTTAACCAGCATTGACGTTTTTTTTTAAGCGAAGATAAGGCATTTAGCTTTCTTATTAGTAGTTTCTTTTTCTTCCTCCTCTTTCCAAGTTCTGTTGCTTTACCTTTTTACAGGCTCCATTATTTGCTATAAACTTTGGAAGACAAACTCGTCTCTATTCACAGTCTATCTTCACCTCTCACTATGCTGAACAAACCACATTTTTCTTCAACCTCACTTCCTCCCAGTTAGTGTCAGCTTATGTCATGATCCAAGTATCACCCAGGTTCTCCATGAAATCATTTAACTGTCCCAAAGTACAAGGACTGGTCTGCTGTTTACCACCCACCTGCCATTCAGAGAATACTCTTCATTGCTTGTGTGGTTTAATTATTGTCCATGGATTTGGAATTTGTCTTGGTGGAATACCAACTGATGTATTTTTTTTTCAGAACAATAGTTTGGGATCTAAACTTTCTGAATCTCTCCATATCACAAAAAAATCTTTATTTGGTCTCATGCTTGATTGAATTTCTCCTGGGTACATAAAATCTAGGGCTAGGTTTGTTTCCGTCAGAACTTTGGGCTCATGTTCCCACTATCTTCTGGCATTTTGAGATGCTGATTGAAAACTTTAGTATGGGGATACCTGGGTGGCTCAGTGGTTAAGCAACTGCCTTGGCTCAGGGTGTGATCCCAGGGTCCTGGGATAAAGTTCCACATCAGGCTCCTGTAGGGAGCCTGCTTCTCCCTCTGCCTAAGTCTCTGCCTCTCTCTGTGTCTCTCATGAATAAATAAATAAAATCTTTAAAAAAAAAGAAAAAGAAAACTTTAGTATGATATTTATTCCTATGACAGACCATTTATGTTTTTCGATTTTAAGACCATTAAAATCTTCTCTTTAGTCTTAGAGCTTTAAAATTTCATCAGCGCATGTCTGGGATAGGTCTGTTAAAGTTCACTGTCCTCAGCATTAGTTTGGCCCCTTTATTCTGAAGATATGTGTCTTTCTTCAGCTCTAGAAAATTTCATGATTGTTTTATCTCATCTGCTGTTCTTTTTCTCTGGTTTCATAACTCTTACTGGACAAATATTGGCATTTGTAAATTGATTCCATCTCTACTTTTCTCATATTTTGCATTTTTTTTCTTTCCTACTGGAACATTTTCTTGAAATTCTTTATAGTCACTTTTTTAAATGTTGGTAAAAATACATTAAAATTCTATGGATTATATCTGTGTTGGTTTCTCCATGTTTCATATTAGAAAATTCTTATTTTAGAGATTATAATTTCTCTGTATCTCTCAGGATACTGATTAGATATCTGTCAGGTATCTTTTCTCTAGATCACTTATTTCCCTTAGAGTAGTGGTTCCCATCCAGGGTTGACTGTTCTCCAGTGGATTTGACAATATCTTTGTCCAGATATTGAGACAATTTTGTTCACAATGGGTAGAAAGGTAGAGTTGCTTGCTACTACTGGATAGAGGCCTGGAAGGCCACTAAATGCCATACAATGTACAGGGCCCTCTCCATAACAAAAAAGTCAGCCCAAAATGTCAAATAGCACAGAATCTTGAGAAATCCTGCCCTAGACTGATTGCTTTTTTTCCCTTTTTTCTTCTGTTTAATGGTGCTGGTTTCTATGATCCATTGCTTTTGACAAATGATTAGACTGATGAACAGTAGATGCTTTGCTTTAGGCTTTAGATCTTGCACACAGAACACATAAACTAGCTATGGCCTGTTCAACTGTGGTGCTACTCTTGGTCACCAGTCCACACACTAGAAGGAAGGCCTCAGGCTCTTACACTGGGATTGTTCGAATACCTTCAGAGAATTCTACTGCTTGTAAATTGGTTATAAGCAGGGGGATAGAAAGTGCAAACCTGAACCATTCTTCAAACTTGTGATCAATCACCTCTATTACTGTTTTTCTGCTTCATATCTATGCTGTTTTTACCTTCTGCACTGGACTCACTTAGGTGGATTCCTCCAGCTTCATTCAGAAGCTTCTCCTTTCTGCTCTCAGAAACAGACTCCTCACCATGCTCAGAAACACATTCTCTTTTATCTCTCTTCACTGCCATCTCATATGGGACTTGGGAAGGGAGAGTAGATACATGTTTAGTTAGTCCACAAACTTAAATTTGACAGTTCTTTTTATTTGTTTTCAAATCAAGGGTGTTTGTTTATGAGGTTCCCTTATAAAAGGATACATCTCCAAAATAATTTTAGAAAAGTGGCAGCCATATATTCAGGGAGAAAAACTTCTAAAAAATCAATTTATCTAGATTGGATTTGTAACATTTAGAAAAGGATGTCACTTTTCTAGACCCAGGCTTCATGTTTAACTGAGGAGATGACCTGAATAACCTATATAGATCCTTTCCAGCTCTATTTCTATTATAAAATGAAGACCAGTATTTAGAATGAGACTTTATATTTTGACCACTAATATTTCATTACACTGTCTTTTAATGAAAACAATTTAGTATAGGACTAGGCTTTCCCTGTGATACAAAATGGAGTAGTATAAAATGCTTCACTGTGATAAACTAATATTTATGAGTCTCCTTTGTGCAAATACAGAGCTTCAGAATTTCCTCATACATTTTCCAGATTTTAATGTTTCTCATCAGAAGGAGGTATGAATATGTTAGCCTAAAAATAATTATCAACAGAGGGAGAGAGAAACATAATGCTGATAACAGATTTATTAATGATGAGGATATATAAAATCAGCCACAAAAAGATCTTAGAGCATCTAATAACTTTGTATTGAAAGTATCTCATTAGGGATTATTGTACTGGTTGCGTTCTTTTCATGGAAAAACATACATTTGGGGAGGTTTATCCACTTGCAAGCTGTAAATATTTGAAGGTTTATGGTCTGATTTACCGCCTAAGGAGAAAAACTGAAGGAAAAATAATACACTGACCTACTCAAGAAAAGGCAATTCAGAATCCTGGAAGCTTCAAAATTCTGAACTGACAGTTGTCAGTGTTGTGAAATGCATCACTGCCCTCCCAAAAGCACACTGCTGCCTTGACTTTCTTCTCGGTCAACAAAAGAAAAAGAATTGGCAATGTTAAACTTCCTCTGCTCTAATGCTGAAAGTGAAAAAAGGTTTATCTTTTCTTTTGCAAAATCATAACAGCTTCCTCTACTGATAGAGTGAAATTCATTGCTGGCATAATCCAGTTTGGAATGTTATCCACATACTTAGGCCTTCTAGAACAGTATCTGAAAGGCATTGATTTTGAGTCTCCAAATAATAGAATTATAAGGTTAGTAAGGCTATTGAGGTCGACTGTGTGCAGATATACATAATATATGTCATACATATTAATATTTTGTATGTAAGTTATTCTTTATTATGTTAATACACATAAAATAATTTCAGCAAAATTATTTTATTTTATTTTTTGTTTGTTTTTTGCAAAATTATTTTATAATCTATTTTAGAAACATATTCTAACTCTTAATATCTCTTAGTATACCTCTTTCATCTAATCTAAATCCATACATTGTAATATAATCTACTTCCATTCCCAGTAGGGTTGCAGAACAGCTGGGCAACATCCTCTATCAAATAATCTCTCATGTATTTGACTCATCATTAAAGATCCTCACAGCCATCTTTCCTCAGGCAAAATGACCCGAAAGCCCTAACTTTTTCCAATAGATCATATTTCCTAAGACTTGAATCATTCTGAAGGTCCATCTTGGGACTGTTCCAAGTTCTGTGCATCGCTCTATTTCCTTTCAAGAATCTCTATCTCCTCCTTACTAGCACGTACGGTAGTGATCTTCCCTACAAGTGTCATTATGGAGCCAACTCATGACAAGAGTAGCTTTAATCTAAGACTTCAACAATATTCACTATGAGAATATTCATGCTACCCCTAAATCTGCATCATAGATTTGAGACAAGAAATCCAAATAGTGATAACTAAAAATTTGAAATGATCTTGATGCAGCATATCTTGATACTTTTTCCCTTATGTACAGTTATTATTACAAACTCATCTCACAAACTGTTGGGCTATATCATAGGAAAACTGTCCACTATCTCATTTATGTGTGTGATTTTCAGTCTTTTCTACAATAGGAAACAGAGCAAGACCAACAAACAGGAATTCCAACATTACAGGGAAATACCAAAGAAATCTGTTCACTGATTGAGTTTTCTTTTTTCTTTCCTAAACTGATCTAACCAAAAGAAAACCTATAGCTATATCTCTTGAGTAATTAACGTGATAGGAAGAGGAGGAAACCATGTCCAGAAAAGCACTGCTAAAGCCAGGAGGCGGGTGTGTAATTCAATGGACCAAAACAATATCTCCATCGGTCTTTGATGGAAAGAAAATCAACTGTAGCCTAAAGTTACTGCTTATTGTTAACAACCCTCTTCCACATAGGGAACTGCTGACAGCTTGGTTATAGGGTTTTTCATTGTGTTGTTTCTCCAAAGCTTAGGGACCTTGTGGTCCAGAGCATACATTCATATCATTGATCTGCCTGTTCAAAATAACCACCACATCCTAATAATGTTGCACCGATTCAGAATACATCTCTTTAAAAAAATTACTTCAGAATCAGGTATGGAAAACACACAAACATATGCTTTCAAAAGAGTTTAATTCATTTATGGTTGGAACTGATTTTCAAGCTCATTTTACCAAGCTTGATTGCCTACCTGTCATCAAAAGTAGCTCCAGATTACTTTTGCTATTTTCTTGAAATCAAATCTACTATTCTTTATGCTTTTCTCATAATTACTTCATTTTCTCAAAAACTGAACACATTTATTTTGTCACACAAAGATGTAAAGTAATTATATGTACCATTCTGCATATATTAAAGAAACTGGTAAGTTTATAAAATTAAGCAAAGCATTAAAGCTGTAAAAATGTACTAAAATGTTAACATTGATTATCACTGATGATAAAATTATGATTCTTTTCTTCCTTCTACATTTCTATTTCCATACTTTTAATAATGAGAATATGTTTCTTCTGCTAGAAAACAAAACTTTAAAGCATTCTTCCACACTACTATATTTAGTAGTCAGCAAGTGATGCTAAATTAAGATTAGCACAGCTGTTCAATTAACTCTGGACATGGAAAGCTGATAGAGGGATAAATTTTTAATATTCTGCCTTACTGAAGAATATACTTTAATATTTGCCCTCTTTGTCATGCATTCAGTCCCTTGCTAATTCTCATTTATTGGCCCAAATAAGAATCTTGTGTTTCCAATAACTGGTAAAATTTCTCTGTACACATGTACAATTCCATTGGTAAATGTTCCATCTTCAACTTAACCTGATTATTTGGTGGGTATGACTTTTTCCTTAATGTTAACCAATTCTTCTCATCTCAAAAAATTCAAAAACATTGAGAATTACAGTAGCATATCTAAAATATGCTTTCTATATTTATTCCAACACATGTAAATTGTGAAAAACAACTGCATAAGAAAGACTCTTCATTTTTATCATGATCTGGCAAAGGTCCAGGACTTACTGAGTATACCAGATATATCTGCTGAATGGCATGACCACAGATGTTGATGGCAAAAACAGTCTCTTACTTGTTATTAGCACCTCTATCCTTACCTACTTTTAAAAAATAACCTTTGTGGAGAGTAGAACCTCTGGGCATTATCTTCTCTTACAGGCATTTTATTTGCATAGACAAACAATTCTTAGCAGGAATTTATCAGGCAACTCTGTTTATAACAAGATCAATCCTCATTGAACTTAAAATTGGGCAGCGGGCATCTTTTGTCTCGACAGTGCGTCTAAAGATTTCCCATACAAAACATCCTCTGTATCTAAATGTATTTTATAAACAACGAGATGTTATCTCCTTTTATTTTGGATTTTTTCTATGATCATGTTCCCTGGTCAATATTCATTTACTGCAGTGGTATCCCCACAACTATCCCCTCTGAGACATCCAAAAATACTTTAAAAGCCAATTATCTTAAAATCAATTTCTTAAAATACATGATTTTATAGCATAAGATATCAATTCTGATTTGGTGATTATTCAAGCCTTATCAAAATCATACAGTGCTGCATGAGTCTGCATCTATTGGTATCATTAAATTCAGTAGCTGACTACACATTCTAGAGAGAAACACATACTTTCTTTTTATTTGTTCCTTATTTACTTGAGATTAGATCACTGAAAAACTCCATATCCTCCAAACATTGGGTTATAAAACTGATAAACTGATATGCATCTTCACAGAGCCAGAGGTATTCTAAAATTACTTCATAAAATCCCCTTTACTCTGCTGTGCTGTATTTCCTCTTTTAGCCACTTAATGCTACAATTTTAGTACCCATTCCTCTTCTTGGGTCTCTTCAGTGTCCCCACTAGCTTTCCTAGGAATCCAAGAAAAAATGTCAACTGCATTATTCCAAATGCATATAATAAAGAATAAAGTTAATACTTGGTTGATACATTCCATAAGAAATTTAAGTGATTTAAAAATTTATCTGCAAACTGGGAAATTATGAAAGAAATGGGACTACCTCCATATGCTGTGTGTTTCAGATGACCTTAGGGTTCTTTTTTTTTTTTAATTTTTTTTTTTTTATTTATTTATGATAGTCACAGAGAGAGAGAGAGAGGCAGAGACACAGGCAGAGGGAGAAGCAGGCTCCATGCACCGGGAGCCTGATGTGGGACTCGATCCCGGGTCTCCAGGATCCCGCCCTGGGCCAAAGGCAGGCGCCAAACCGCTGCGCCACCCAGGGATCCCGACCTTAGGGTTCTTTATACTTTCATATGTATTTCACACATTAACTAGCTAATAAAGAGCATATTAAGACAAAAGTGAAGGCAGAAAGAAGAGAATGGTCACACTGACTGCGAGGTAGAAGAAACTGCAAGTCTATCCAGAGTTCTTACAGATGCTAAAGCTGAATCTTGAAAGAGAAGGGGCTACTACTCAATAGGCAGTATTGTCACATGTACTTTATCCTCTGGGGCCTGCTGAGGCTATCAGAGATTAGGGTTGGCTGTTGACTCCTCAATTAGAATATTTCAATAACTATAACTATTACATTTATTCCTAAAAAGGCTTTTCATGATTTCTTTGAGTTCTGGTTTTCATTATGTATTACTCCCTCAAGGGTCCAAAGTATAACAAAATACTGACGCTTATTTTACACAGGGCCTCAAAATACATAAATACTAGTGCCTAATATGATGCCCTATAAATTTACAGTACAGCATTACCAATATTTCAAAGAAACAAAAACCAAGATAATAACAATATGCCATTACTTTTTTTTTTAAGATAAAGAGAGAGATAACAAATATAAGTGGCTGGGGGGGGGGGGGGGTGGCGTCCAGAGGGGGAGAGAGAATCTCAAGCAGAGTCCTTGCTGAACACAAAGCCATATGAGAGGCTTGATCCCACAATCCTGAGATCATGACCTGAGCTGAAATCAAGAGTCAGATGCCCAACCGACTGAGCCACCCAGGTGACTCTTTGCCATTACTTTTTAAATGTAAAAATTATTTGGTCACCAACAGGAAACAGACAATGTACAAATAATATCTAAATAGTAACTATTAAAACATCTACTGATCAATTGTGACATGCAGAAACAGATCTTCTATTCTGAAGGGGCTATCAGTTAATGAGGGAGATAGAGCACATGCGCAAAATAAATATACCTGTGGGAGAATATTTTAAGTGCCAATCAAAGATATTCTGGAATTAGAAACTACCAGAATTCTATTTGAGTTTCATCCTGCCAAAAATAAATTTTAAGGCACACAAATAAAGATAAATAAGCCTTTCCCCATGATGACTAGGATTCGTTTATTTCATAGAATGTCACAGAAAATGGGAGTTTCAAAACAACAGAGATGTTAAGTAACTCCAAACAACTGAACAGTGGGATCTAAAAATGTTTCACTTCAAATTAGTCCACTTCCCCTATTACTCACGAAAAGAAATATTGTGAATTATTGTATGAGTTCTAAATGAATATGGGATCCCTGGGTGGCGCAGCGGTTTAGCGCCTGCCTTTGGCCCAGGGCGCGATCCTGGAGACCCAGGATCAAATCCCACGTCGGGCTCCTGGTGCATGGAGCCTGCTTCTCTCTCTGCCTGTGTCTCTGCCTCTCTCTCTCTCACTGTGTGCCTATCATAAATAAATAAAAATTAAAAAAAATAAAAAACAATAAATGAATAAATTTACTTAATTGGGCTACTTTGCTTGTACTTCAATAAAAAGATTTTTGAAGTAACTCAACTTATCCAAAAAAATTATTATCTGACTTTGTCATTAATTATACACCTAATAGATTACTATTTTTCAATACTAAGAGCCTGAAATAGAAATGTAACAATGTTTGTTGAATGAATGAATGTTGAAAATATAAATGAATTGATTTAATATTGACACATGGCTGTGGGACTCCACTCTACTTCCCCAATTCCCACTAACAAATTTTGCGAGGTGATAAACTGAATTAGTTCAAAATAGATAAATGCATATGTTCCAGTCTATCGATTTATATCTATATTCATGCATTTTCAAAGACAATATTATTTATGCAATCATGCAGAAATACTCCTTTGAGCCATTCATGTCTTTTGTGCAATTAGGCAATTAGGATGTGCTAGCCATAATAAAATAATAAACAAGAAACTCTGAGAATGATTTGAGATCTTATTTTAAAAAGAAAAGAAGTGGGGTGCCTGGGTGGTTCAGTCAGTTGAATGTCCAACTCCTGGTTTCAGCTTAGGTTATGGTCTCTGAATCCTGAGATCAAGCCCTGCATTAAACTCCATACTCAGTGAGGAGTCTGCTTGAGATTCCTTCTCTCCTCTTCCTTCCCTCCCTGAAAATAAATAAATAAATAAATAAATAAATAAATAAATAAATAAATAAATAAATAAATAAAAAGAAAAGAAAAGAAAAGAAAAGAAAAGAAAAGAAAAGAAAAGAAAGAAAGAAAAGAAAGAAGAAAGAAAAGAAGAAAGAAAAAGAAAGAAAGAAAGAAAAAAGAAAGAAAGAAAGAAAGAAAGAAAGAAAGAAAGAAAGAAAGAAAGAAAGAAAGAAAGAAAGAAAGAAAGAAAGAAAACTGTACATAATTAAAGAGATTTTGTTCTGGGTGATTGTGTAAATATTTGTTACTCATGGCTTTTGTATGATATTGTGAAGGAGGCTAAATATTAGTCTTTCTTTACAGCTAATTTGTAACACTCTATTTTACTGAAGGATGAGAGAGGAGAAAAGATTTAGTATTCAGTGCTGCCTACTTGGCTCAGTTAGTTATGTGTCTGCCTTCAGCTCAGGTCATGATCCCAAGGTCCTGGGACTAAGCCCCACGTTGGGCTCCCTACTCTCCCTCCCTCTCTGTCCCTCTCCTTGCTTGTGTGCTCTCTCTCACTGTATCTCAAATAAATAAAATCTTTTTTTTTAAAAAAAAGATTTAGTATTCAATGAGAACCTACATAAAATCATAAAATCTTTACAAAGATCCTATCAGACAGTTATTATCAGATCAATTCCTTCACTAGAAGACATAAAGGATCAGAGGCTATCATTTGTAAGCTAAGACCATAGAGCTGGGAAGCAGAATTATAATTTTAATCCATGGTGGAGTTCTTCCAAGATCCATATTCTTCTCATATAGACCACTCAACCTTTCTTAAAGGAAGACCACCATTGTCCATGATTAAAATGGTAGTTAGCATGTCCTGTAAGCTACACAAGGGCAGATTCTTTCCTTCCCTCTGAAGCAATGACTAATATAACAGCTACTTAATAAACGTTTCTACAATGAATAAATTTGGCTCTTTAAAAATGTTTTCTCCCTCTTCTAGATCTATAACCCTGGTCCAAACTCTGAATGACCTGAGTACTAGCTGGGTCATCTGGATAAAAACTCTAAGTTGCATAAAATATGGCTAATCTAGCCCTGTATCACTGTATTCTGTCTCTATTTAAATTAGCTATTTCCCATCAGATAAATGTATATCTAACTACCAAGGACTTTGTAGTTCAAGAAAACTTAAATAAACAGATCCTGTTATAATAATCTACCATTTCCTCTCCTCTGAAAACAACGGCCTTCAAATTGATGGAGAAAACTTTTCATTAAAACAAATATTATAAAATACACTGGCCACCACTTTGGTCCCAAGAATTCATCCTCTCCTCCAGTGCTGCCACTGGAAGCTGGCTATAGTGAAAAGACCCTAAAACATACCCAATTAACCCTGTGTCCTGTTAGACATGCCCTTATGTAATACCTTCCCCTTGAGTATGGGTAGAATCTGTAACTTTGCTTCTCACCAACAGAATGATGAGAAAAATGGAAAAATGATATAATGTCACTCTCATGATACATAAGATTGTAGTGTCTATATTGCTTATAGAATGTTTCCATTGGTGGCTTCAAGAAAGCAAATGGCCATCCTGAAGAGGTCCACATCATAAGGAAGTAAAGGTGGCCTTCTGCCAATGACTAGCAATAGACTGAGGCTCTTATTCCAACAGATATCAAGAAACTGAATTCTGACAATGACCACATGAGGCACGAAGCAGATCTTTCTTCAATCACTTGTGAGATCAGACTGAAGCCTAAGCCAACACCATGACTGTAGCCTTGCAAAAAGCCTAGTTAAGCCATGCCCAATCTCCTGACTTAGAGAAACTGTATGATGATAAATGTGTGCTGTTTTAAACCACTAAGTGTGTGAAAATATTGTTAAATAACAATAGATAACTAATACATTGTTCCATGAATCTAACTGTGTTAGAAAGTGTGGTGAGTTCCCATAGGTAGACTGATCTCTATTTCGGAACTTCTTAGCCTTCTTGGACAAAACTACCTATTTTATGAATACAGACCTTTAATATCTCTCTCATTAACATAAGTAAAAATAGATTACATAGTCTATGAATTAAAGTTTATATATAATATCACCTGCTTACATAAATAGCTTAAAGATCAATATAATGCCCTAGATATAATACAGAGATATAAAGGGATATTAACTCAAAATAAAATTATATGCATTTCAATATATAAACACATAAAACTACATTAGAAGGCAAATTTTTATCAAATAATAGAAAAATTGTAAATATTTATGCACCTAGATATTTAAAGCAAATATTAAAAAACACTGAGGGAGAAATAGACAGCAACACAATAGTAGCAGAGGACTTCAACAATAAATAGATCATCCAGACAGACAACCAATAAGGAAACATTGGATTTGAACTACACTGTAGACCAAATAGACTTAGAAAACACATACAGAACATTCCATTCCATCCAACAGCAGCAGAATACATGTGCTTTTTGAGAGATAATGAGACATTCTTCAGGATAATCATTTGTTATGGTTGTAAATAAATTCACAAATTTGAAAAGAATAAAATCATATCAAATACTTTTTTTGACCACAGTGGTATAAAACTAGAAATCAAGAGCAAAACTGGAAAATTCACCAATATGTGGAGATAAAGCACCATCCTTCTGAACAATAAATGGGTCAAAAAATTTTTAAAAATACTATGAGATAAATGAAAATGGAAATAAACATACCAAAACTTAGGGGTTGCTGCAAAAGCAATCATAAGACAAAAGTTGACAGCAATAAATCCATATATTAAGTAATAGGAAATGTCTCAAATAAGCTAACTTTACATCTCAAAGAACTAGAAAAAGAGCAACAAACTAAACACAAAGTTAGCAGAAAGGAGTAACAAAGATCAGAGTAGAAATAAATAGAGACTAAAAAATAACAGAACAAAATCAATAAAACTAAGAGCTGTTTTTTTAAAAGATAACCAAAATAGACAAATTACTAGCTAGACTTAAAAAGAAAAAGAGAGAGAACTCAAATAAATGATAAAGGAGACGTTATAATTGATTCCACAAAAATACAAAGGATCATAAAAGACTACTCCAAATGATTATATGCCAACAAATTAGACAGCCTCGAAGAAGAAACATACAAACTACCAAGAGTAAATCATGAATAAACAATCTGAACAAACCAATTACTAACAAGGAGACTGAATCAGTAATCAAAAGCATCCCAACAACAAAACAACTGGGACCAAATGATTTCACTGGTGAACTGTATTAAACATTCAAAGAACTAATACCAATTCTTTTCAAATTCTTCCAAATAACAGGAGGAAGCTCTTCAAAAACTCATTTTACAAGGTCAGCAAGACTTTAACACCAAAGTCAAAGATATTACAAAAAATAAAAAAAAAAGATAAACAAAGAAAAAGAAAAGAATACTACAGTCCAAAATCCCTGAAAAACATAAAGGCAAAAACCAACAATAAAATATTAGCAAATTTATTTCAATAATACATATAATCATACCCTATGATCAAGTGGGATTTATTCCTGGGATGCAAGGATGGTTTGACATCTGTAAATCAATGTAATATACCACATCAGTAACATGTCAATAGATCCAGGAAACACATTTGACAAAATTCAACATCCTTTCACGAGAAAAACTCTCAACAAAGAGAGTATGGAGGGTGCATACCTCACCTAATAAAGGCTATACATGGGACACTCACAGCTAACATCATACCCAAAAATGAAAAGTTGGAAACTTCTACTGTAAGATTAAGGACAAAGTAAGAATAATCACTCTTACCACTTTTATTGAACAGAGTACTGTAAGCTCTAGCCAGAACAATTAAGAAATAAAAGGAAAAAAAGAGACCTAAATTGAAAAGGAAGAAGTAAGATTTTTCTCTATCTGCAGATGACATGATATTATATATAAAAAACCCTAAAGATTCCACAAAACTGTTAGAACTAATCAACAATTTCAGGAAAGATATAGGATGCAAAATTAATACATAAAAATCAGTTGGTTTTCTATACACAATGAACAATCAAAAGGTGAAATTACCTATTTACAATATCAATAAAATAAAATACTTAGAAAAGCATTTTACCAAGAAGATAAAAGACCTATACACTGAAAACTATATTGATGAAAAGATTGAAAAACATGCATATAAATGGAAAGATATTCCATGTCCATGGATTGAAAGGATTAATAGGTTTAAAAGTCCATACTACCTAATGTGATCTACAGGTTCTATATACTCTCTATCAAAATCCCAATGGCATTTTGAGAAAAATTAAAGAAAGCGAAAAATATATATATTAAAATCTGCAAGAAGTCACAAAATAGCCCCAAGAGCAAAAACCAACTTGAGATAAAAGAACTCAGCCAGAGGCATCACACTTCCTGCTTTCAAGTTGTATTACAAAGCTATAGTAATAAAAACAGTATGGTATTGGCATAAAAAACACATAAATCAATGGAACAAAATGATAGCCTAGAAATAAACCTATTCATATAAGGTAAATTAATTTACTAAAAGGAGTCCAGAGTATACAGGCAAAGAATAGTGTCTTCCATAAATGATGCTGGGAAATCTATATAGCCACATGAAAAAGAATAAAACTGGAGCCCTATCTTACACCATACACAAAAATCAATCAAAATAAATTAAAGACTTTAACACAAAACCTGAAACCATAAACTCCTAGGAGAAAACGGGGAAAAATCTCCTTGACATCAGTCTTGGCAGTGATTTTTTTTTCATCTGACTCCAAGAACAAAGGCAACAAAAACAAAAATAAACAATTGGTAGTGCCTCCAACAAAAAAGGAAACCATCAACAAAATGAAAAGGCAGGGCACCTGGGTGGCTCAGTGGTTGAGCCTCTGCCTTTGGCTCAGGTCCTGATCCCAGGCGTCCTGGGATCAAGTCCCCCATCAGTCCCATGGGGAGCCCACTTCTCCCTCTGCCTATGTCTCATGAATAAATGAACAAAATCTTTTTAAAAAATGAAAAGGCAACCTATGGAGTGGGAGAAAATATTTGCAAACCACACATCAATAGTCAAAATATAAAAGGAACTCCTACAACTCAGTAACAACAACAGAAAAACAATGTGCAAAGAGACCTGATTAAACACTTTTCCAAAGACATACAAATGGCCAACATATATATGAAAAGGTGCTTGACATCACTAATCATCAGGGAAATGCCAATTAAAAAACACACTCATTATCAACCTCATTATCACACTCATTATCAACAACCTCATTATCAAAAGAAAAGGGGTGACAAATGCTGGCACGGATATAGAGTAAAGGGAACCCTCACACTGTTGGTGGAAATGTAAACTAGTACAACTACTATAGAAAACAGTAGGGAAGTTCCTTAGAAATAAAAAATAGACTATAGCTAATAATACCATATTGCATATTTAAAAGTTATTACAAGAGCAGAACTTAAAAGTTCTCATCACAAGAAAAACATTCTTTTGGAACTATGTAAGATGACGGATGCTAACTAGACCTATGTGGTGATCGTTTCCCAGCATATACAAATATCAAATAACTACCTTGTATACCTGACACTAATATAATGCTATATGTATCAATTAAACCTCAATTTTTAAAACATTTAAAAATACAGAACTACCATATGATCCAGCAGTCCCACTTCTGAGTATATATCCAAAGGAAACAAAATCATTATTTCAAAGAGATATCTGTACTTTCATGTTTGTAGCGCCATCCTTCACAATACCAAGATATGGAAACACCCTAAGCATTCATTAACAGATGAACAGATAAAGAAAATGTGGTACATACATACAATGGAATACTATTTAGTCTTTTAAGAGAAGGATGTCATTTACAACTATGTAAATGAACCTGGAAAGCCTTATGCTAAATGAAATAAGCCAGACAGAGAGACAAATACTGCATGGCATTACTTATATGTGGAATGTAAAAAAAAGTTGAACTCGTGTAAACAAAAAGTGGAAAAGGGGTTGCCAGCGCCAGTGGATAGTGGAGAGGCTGGTAGAAAGTACAAACTTTCAGTTATAAGATGAATAAGTTCTGAGGATCTAATAGTGGCTATAGTTGATAACAAAACATTGTATAATTGAAATTTGTTAAGAGAGTAGGACTTGAAACATTCTGTTTCGTGCACATGCACACACACACACAAATCCATATAAAAATCCCACAAAGTATTTGGATTCTTGTACCCATCTAGGGTCATGTAATACAACCACTACAGCTTGTACGAAGGTTTTGATCTGTATTGTATTCTTAACTCAAGTACCACCAGCAGTGTTGTTTTGGGGCATGTCATTTTACTAAATATTGAGCATCTCTTATAAAAGCTCTGAATAAATGAAGTAAAATATTATCAATTTACCTGAATTATCTTCCTGGAAAACTCAAAGTACTTTAAAATTGTTGGAATAGTGCTTTGTGCTTATAAGTAAAATGAAATTAATACTAGGCTCATATACAAACTGTTTTCTCACTTACATAAAAATCTAGTGGGTCATTCATATATTTCATGAGAAGCAAGATGATTCTTTCCTGAGCAAGATTCTCCAGTGCATTGCAAGGAATCTAGCATCCCTGCCTTTTGCCAATCATTGTGAAAATAAAATAAAATCCTGATATAAGTACAAAATGCTTAGGATGGAGACTGTCCTTATTAGGGAGCCACCACTAATTGTAAGTATGCTCCTAACCAAAGATTTCATATAAAATATATGATCAAGCATATGTCACAAGCTGTAGATTTAAGCCTCTAGAATGCTCTACAGTAGTAAAGTTACAAGTCAAATGAAAATCACACACACACACACACACACACACACACACATTTACAGAGAGAGAGAAAGAGCAATACAGATAACCATAAGAAGCCTGGTGCCCTATTTTACACAAAATATGTAGAGAACATAAAAACACATTTCAAATAGGCTTTTAAAGTCCTTTTTAAAGTCCTTTTTACCCCTAAGATATAAATAAGTAGGTAAATAGATAGATGGATAAGATATATATGCCTGTGAGTCTATAATACATTATATATATATGACATGAAAATAAGTTGCTTTTTATAATACTAAATAATACAAATTTTGCTGGGATCTGTAAAGCTTAACATGGCTTTATAAAAAAAGATTTAGTTTGCTTATATATATAACAAGGCTATCATCAACTTTTAACTCATGTCTTCTTTTCTTCACAGTACTTTCTACTAAGCAGGTAATTAGAGATAATGTTGTGCTCTCTAGAGCTATACTCATATTTGATATTCTTCTTCTCACAATCATTACAAGACCAAAGTCTTCATTTCTTTATGGAATTTGAATGAACCTCTTGAATAGTATGAGACTGTTCTTGGCTTTGCTTTTTCCATTCCCCCATTAAAAATTACAAAAATGTTGGCAGCCTGGGTGGCTCAGCGGTTTAGTGCCGCCTTTAGCCCAGGGCCTGATCCTGGAGACCTGGGATTGAGTCCCGTGTCGGGCTCCCTGCATGGAGCCTGCTTCTCCCTCTGCCTGTGTCTCTGCCTCTCTCTCTCTTTCTCTCTATCTGTCTCTCATGAATAAATAAATAAAATCTTAAAAAATATATTTGTTAAGTAAAAAAATTTACAAAAATGTCAATGTGTGGAATAGAAATGTAAAATATATTGTCTTGGCCTATGCTTAAGAAAGTATGCAGGGTTACCTGGGTGGCTCAGTGGTTGAGTGTCTGCCTTTAGCCCAGGGCATGATCCTGAAGACCCGGGATTGAGTCCCACATCGGGCTCCCTGTATGGAGCCTGCTTCTCTCTCTACCTGTGTCTCTGCCTCTCTCTCTGTTTCTCATGAATAAATAAATACAATCTTTAAAAAAAGAAAGTATGCATAACGCTTTTACTTTTATTAGAGATGCCAGTGGAGTTTGACTGTTGACTTTGTGTATGCATTTTTAATCAGGTGTCAGAATTACTCTCTTGTCCAGCTCTAGCTGCTTCTATGAGAATTGTCCAGCATGATTAACGTGGCACCCTTCTTTAAAAGAGTGGGAAGTTGCATACAGAAGTGAATTATGGGGGTTGACCATACTGAATGTAGAACATCTGTTTTTATAATCATCAGCCCACCAAGCAATATTTGTAATGTAAAAAATTTTACTTTTTTGGGACGCCTGGGTGGCTCAGTGGTTGGGTGCCTGCCTTCAGTTCGGGTCATGATCCATCGGGCACCCTTCGAGAAGCCTGCTTCTCCCTCTGCCTATGTCTCTGCCTCTCTCTCTCAGTCTGTATCTCCCATGAATAAATAAATAAATCTTGAAAAAAATTTTACTTTTTGAATTCTTTTTAAATATTCTCAGACTCACTGTCCTAGTATGTATCCAATCCATACCTAAAAGGATCGTGGTCATCATTTATTTACTCTCCCATTCACCCATACATTCACACTTTCAACTGGCAAATTTTTATTCACTATTTATTATAGGTTAAATATTGAATATTCTGTATCAAAGAGGCTCAAACACATCAAAGCATTAAATCAGAATGTTTTACTATTTTTTCAGATGAACAAAGTTTTGGAAACAGTTCCCTCTCTCAAATAGAAATTAGTTAACTTATTGAATGCTTATAGTAACCACATGGATAACTGAAATTATTGCCTCCATATTCTGAGTTGGAGAAACAAAGCCTCAGCAATTTTAAGTAACTTTAACAAGCCTAAATAACTAGTAAGTATTCTTAAGGCAGATCCCAACCCAGGCTTGTTTTTACTACAAACTTGGTAGTCTCTTAAACTAGGTCATATGAACAAACTAGTTTTTTTTTAAGATTTTATTTATTTATTTATTCATGAGAGATACGGGGGGGGGGGGGGTGTGGAGAGACACAGGTAGAGGGAGAAGCAGGCTCCATGCAGGGAGCCTGATGTGGGACTGGATCCTGGGACTCCAGGATCACACCCTGGGCCGAAGGCAGGCACTAAACTGCTGAGCCACTCAGGATCCCCAACAAACTAGTTTTTAATTGGGCCTGGTTCTAGATGCTTCTGTGCTCAATTCATTTTTTTCCCAAGATTAGTTTTTGTTTTGGCTTTGTTTAGGACAGAGTTATCAGAAACTCAACCTCCTACCTCTGGCAGATCTGAATGTGCTCCCCCCTGCTATCATGATTTGCAGATGCAAATTTGCAGAACACAAATTTAGATCTCTAACAATAGCCGAACATCCATCTGCTTCCCCTGGAAGCTCAGAAATTTCTTCTAGGATAGCTTTATTGAGATATATATGCTTATCTCTAATTCCTCAGAGGAATTTCATTCTAGACACATGAGTTACTTGCCCTTGGACTAAAACATAGAGAAAGAAAAGGATAACAGCAACAAAGCCACAGCAAGAATTATCATCCAAAGTCTCAGGAAAGGTTAGAAGTTGCTACACAAACACAATCCAGAAATCAATGTGTCATTCTTGTTGGAAACTTCTCCCGCAAGTGCCTACAAACTGGCAACAAGATTACGGAAAGACAGGAAGGGAAGAGAACCCACAGCTGGCATACCCACACTGCCTAGCTGTGTGGTCTTGGTGCCAAAGCTGACCTGTCTTTTGCTGTGCTTAAGCCTCAGTAATTCATCAAGAAATTTTCTTAGCTCATAAGGCTCCAAATTATAAGTTGATGGTCTGGACCTTAAAAGTGTTCATCATGGTGAAAAAGAAATTCATTATGAAGTGGCCCCTCTGTACTAAACCAAGACATATTATTTTTCTTTCTTAAGAATGTTACCTCTCAAGCAAGCCTCTATCCTCAATCTGGACAAAGGTGCTATTTTCTCTAAGAAGAAAATATGAATGAACTCAGTTCTGAGAATATAGTTGTCCAGGCTAAGGCAGAGAGACTCCAAACATGCCTTTCATCAACAGTATTGTTTTATACATGTCATCACTGAAGGAAACAGCAGGGAATGGGTACAAGGGTGCCTCAAACACTGGATTTCCAGAGTTAGGTGTTCTCCCCATGCAATAGGCTCTCCAAAAACGGGGAGAAAGAGAAGCTTCCAATTCCATTTCATCCCTCAAGGGCACTTAGGTGGTCACTAGCTAGGCTCTTTGTTTTCCTGGGAGAAGGAAAACAAAAATGGCAATTAGAACTCTGGGATACCCTGCCACTTTTATGTATGTTGATTTTTTTGGTTATTTTGCTTGGTATTGATTTAGAAAGGCAACAATGGTTTTAAAGAGATCCAAAAGTATAAGGAACCCTGACTCCGAGTGACATCTGATTCATCACAAAGGATTTCCCTCTTGGTTCCCCAGTGAGTCACCTGTATGCTGAAACGTGGGAGACACTTTAGAAAAATCAATGACAAGACATTTCTGCTATGAAACACTATGCCTCAAATCTCTTGATTTCTCAAAAGTCAAAGCATGTAGATAAAATCTAGTTCATCCATCACTTCACACTTCAGTATTAACATAAAGAAGGAACATGCAAACTGACTATTATTAGGTCTCTTATTTGTCACGTCTTTGTCGGACAAATTGTCATGCTAAATTCCCCAACTAAACTCTAAGGACTTATTTGCTCACCTAGACTTATAGAATTGCAAAACATCATGAGAAATTTGTGTTTCTTTCATAACATGATAATTGTGCCAAAAACACAAGCATGATTCAATAAGATGAGCATCCAAGGTCCCTTTTAGCTTCCTGATAAATGTATAAAGATTTTTCATTATATCAAAAACTCCAATAGGAAACCACATTTTAATGATTAAAGAGCATGGGAGTTGCAAAGTGCAAAGCAAACACCTTAACAAAAGAACAAAAGTTTACTTAAAGAATGTAATTTAAAAATGGAAATAACTGGGGTACCTGGACACCTCAGTTGGTTAAGCATCTGCCTTAGGCTCAGGTCATGATCTCCAGGTCCTGGAATCAAGACCCATATGGTGCCCCCTGCTCAGCAGGGAGTCCACTTCTCCCTCTGTCCCTCTGTCCTCCTTCTGTCCTCTACTCCTTTCCTCTATCCCTCTCCATGTTCTCTCTCTTCTTTCAAATAAATAAAATCTTTAAAAAATTGGAAATGATCGTTTAACATAAATAGACTACTCCATTGTTTCAAACCTGCTTGAAAGCTACTTCAGCAATACTGTGCTAATTTGAACATATTTTAAAACATACAGACTCCCTAGCACACCAGACTACTTTTCTGATCAACACCTTCACAAATTTAACACTGTACTCTCTCCTTGCTTTGGGGCCAAGTGGTGATAGTATATATGGATGTGCATATGCTAGTCATCCATGGACAATCACATCCATGTCACAAAGGAAATATAAGCACTTTTGAGGCTCTTCTCAGCTTCTCTTTCTATGGAAAGCCCCTCTGGTTTCTCTCCTTGTTTCTAATCCCAATTTTATCTTTTCACTCTATTCGTGAAATGCAAATCCATAAATCTCACCTCAATGTCCGTCTTACAGGAATCCTTTCAATACCTGATTCTTGAAGCTCCCCAACTTCTTGTCTGACTTGAATCTAAATATTTACAGTGTATAATTGAGGTTAACTGCAGCCATACTCTTTGCTAAGCCTTAGGTAAAATCTAAAGCCTGAAGTTTCTGGTTCCGAAAAGTTAAAAAAATTAATAAATAATTTGAAAACCTAATATTACTTGATCAGCTCTGGAAATTCAATATTATATATAAGATTTTTCTATAAAACCAAATATGTCTTTACCTAAGGACAGGAAAGTACGAGAATTCAAAGATCTGGTTTTGGTTTATGGAATAATGAATGACCTTGCTTAAACATTTTCACACATTTGAGAATGCACCTGTGTGGCTCAGTGGTTGAGCATCTGCCTTTGGCTCTGGGCATGATCCCAGGGTCCTAAGATCAAGTGCTGTATTGGGCTCCCCACAGGGAGACTGTTTGTCCCTCTGCCTATGTCTCTGCCTCACTCTGTGTGTTTCTCATGATTAAGTAAATAAAATCTTTAAAAAAAAAAAAGAAAATGCATAACCAATTAGAAGCATTAACTTTATTTTTATCATCCAGTGTTTTCAAAGTGCTTTGGTATTAACTGGTTATTAGTAAGGTGAGCATTGTATTCCTGTCTCCACATTTTTACCCTTCTAGTGAATACAGGTGAAAGACTGACTAAATTGAGCTGATCCACTTTGCCTTCCCCACCACTGCCATCTTCTTCTTACAGGTTGATTTTTTCAGGTGCAGATAAAACATGACTTATGAAGAGAGCACCTAAAGCCATTTACTTTATGTCTCACCAAAAGAATATATAAGAGTTTGTGTTTCCCTATATTACACAGTAATATAACATAGTAATAATACTGCTGTGTCTGGGCAATGTTGAAAACTAACAGATGTCACCAGGAAAAAATGACTAAGACATGAAAAACTGGTATTTGTTCTGGACCTAGTTTTGAAATAAAGTGGCCATAAGGAAGTAATTGTCAGACTTCCACAAGGCGCTAAGTCTACTGAATGTTGCCAACATCATTTAAACAAGAAAGAGGGTATTTCAATACTAAGGGGGGAAAATGCTGAAAGGACAAAAATGCAAGGGTTGTGGGAAAGAGTCCTCTCTTAAATAGGAAAATGCATAAATAACCTTGTGAAGTAATTTCCCATTAATTTTGTTCCTGGTAATAGAAAACAACAGACATGTAATTAAAAGTTCATTCCCCATTCCCACTGTATCCAAGAATTTCTTCAAGTGTAAGCACTCAGAGCTAGTGAGTGAGCACCTACAATGTTGGACATTGTGCCCAGCACATAGGGCCATTTTAAACATGCTTCAATCCTGATCTGCTGTCAAGGGAGAAGAAGGACATCTGCTTGATGCTCAGGAGTCCTTAATGGTGGCCTTAATGGTCAATGAGAAGCACTGACTGGGCAATGCTACCCTCAGTTAACAATGCATAAAACAGGACCATGTAAAATAAAATAGCATTATCCTTTTGAATTCACATTCCTCTCCTTCTTTAATGAGACTCTTTCTGCCAGGGTTGCCCATGGTAAAAGCAACTCATTTTTCAGAGGAAAAAGAATTAATCATTATGTGTCTGGAGCCCAAAAGGAATATGATCAAATTAATTTTGATTTTAAGGAATTGGATATACATGGAAAGGAGGAAAGTTGTTAAGAGTTTTCATTTGGTGGTTTTGTTTTTATTGTTGGTTTTTCATTTGTTTCACTCTTATGTTTTTTAAGCAAGAATTTCAATTCCTTAGTGGAAGTTTCAAGGTGAAGGGAAAGTGCTGACAGTCCAGAGCTGACTCTTGACACCATTCTTACCCTCTTGGGGGAATGTCATAGAGTAGAGTGACAAGCTCTCAGGAAACGAGAAGCACTGAAACCAGGGAGCACTGAGCAAAGTTTAACACGATAGAAATAGCACCTCTTGGTAGGAGTTATTCCTGGGCAAAGCTGGACAATGGCAGGGCATTAGATTTTGTGAAATTCTTTCATTCTATAGCCATGGAACTAAGCATCAAAGCTGGGGTTGAGTCCAGCACTTTTCTATCTACCATGCCACTGAACTTCCTGAAAAATGCAGTTTGGCTTTCTTAATGAAAGGAAAATGTGAACCTAGAGCTGAGAGCACAAAGCGGTCACAAAAAAAGCACTCCTCTTTTGAGTCTTATTTCCCAAGCCATCCTCCTACCCAGAAAACTGACTTTAATTCTGATTTCCTGTCAGTATTGGGCATCACATAGGAGATATAGAATTTAACCACTGAGCCAAACATTGTTGCTGCAGGAACAAACTTGAGAAGCCCTTTGCACAGCAGGAGCACCTAAAATTCTTAGAAAAAGGCTGGACAACCAGTAACAAAGGTTTTAAACAAACAAACCACTAACTTTAACTAGAGAAAACATTGCAAATCTCAAGCTTTACTTTCAAATGATTCCAAAAAATGGCCTTCCTGAAGAAAGTCAAATAAAAGGAACAATACGACTACAGCTATGATTGGTTTTTATATTATTTTCACTTTTTCACAAAACCCTTCCTCAACAGTCAAAATCCTGTAATCCAGCAGCACTTATAAAATGGTGTTTAAGCAGAGAAAGAGCTGGTATATCTTCACTCAATACACAGAATGAGTCTTTCATTATCCTTCCAAGACCAGCATCCCTCATCAAGTTTTAGTACCTTTCCTTCTAAGCTTTTATCTTAAACACTCATTTTTAAACTCCTCCAGAATTTAGATAAAAGTATTCTATTTTTATCTTTTTTTGTATTTTATTGAGCCATCTATGTTATCAAGACTATCTCATAATTGGGTTCCTTGCCTCATGATTGCTTTAACCTGTCCCTGAATATAATTAGATTCAATTTACCATCTGACCAAATTCTAATATTTTTCACGTCACCAAGATCATCCAAACCTTTGTCCTCTTATCTTGCCTCTGCAAACAGGCTTCAGTTTTCTTTCTTAAACATCCTCTTTTGTTCATGGAAACTAGGGGAAGATCGGCAGCACAGCATAATTCCCACTTTCTTCTTACAACTTAAAGAAAAATTTGTCTTCTCTTTAACTCAATACAACAATTTCGGGGATCTTAAATTACTTTGCCATCCATCGTTTTCTTACAAATTTGTTAGCAGCAAAATACTGAAACTCCCAGTTATTTTTCTGACCACATTACTGGTACTTAGCGGGGGTACCTGGACATTTATCCTAATTTGAAGATTCTGAACGGTAAAATGAATCCAATAAGGTCACTCTTTGCTCTTGAATCATAATATTTTACAAGGATGCACACGTGCGAACATTCACATGTAAGGTATTTATAGTTAATGCCGCCTTGATGGAGTTTGGGTACCACCCTATGACTATTTGAGACGGCTGCCCTTTAATGAACACTTTGGCTTTTAGGTTTGTTTCAGCTGGCTAGAATCATAGGTGTTTCAGGTAGGTATCTTCTATGAACCTAATCTAAAGTTCAAATCTAACACAGAGCAGAAATAATCCCCTGAAAGACAAAATGAAGCAGGTGGTTAATACAGACCAGACTTTTCTTTCCATATAGACTGTGGAGTAAATAACAAAGCCTTTCTTTAACCAAGGATTGTTTAAAGAATGAGGTCCTGATGTGAAGGAGGTTAGATAGAATAGGTATTCTGCTCTTACCACCCACCCCCTTCCCCGCCCCACCAAGCTCACAGAGCGGCATGCTGGCAGAGACCTTCAAGTCTATTTGGGGCAGCTCCAAACCTAGAAATGGGCACCTATGCAGGTGCACCAAGACAAGCAGCTCATGCATGCACTCCTGGCAGGAGGACAGGCTAAAGTCTGCAAACTTGGGGAGTCTAACACAGGCACAGTGTTCTCCAGGGACTACTTAGACTCAGCACGCTTTGATGTTGTGCACAGAGGGACATTTGTGTCTGCTAGGAAGAGATTAGAGTGTTCGATGCAGACTTCACAAGAAGCGTAAGTTTTTTAGGATAAGGTCAAACATCTAAGACTGACCCAAAAGTAATGGGACATTAACCTCCATCACGGTTTTATCATCAAAGATACATATTTGCTCCCATCATTTTATGCTCAAATAACAGGAGTTGATAACTGCTTCATCACAATCACCACATAATGGTAAAAACTCAAGTTAGTTCACTTCCAGAAGTTTCCCTTACCCTTTTTAGAGACTCACAAATACCTGTGAACTGATAGCTATTTTAGAGGTATCACATATACATCACGCTAAATGCATAGAACACAGAATCATCCAGGGCTGAGTTGATTCCTGCCTTTACTAGTAATCAGTGTGACCTGGAGCAACTTACATAATCCCTCTCTAACCATCGTTCCCTTATATAGAAAATGTCAGTGATACTAATAATACTTATGTCATAGAATTAGAGTGAAGATTCAGTAAGGTAATGAGTGAACAGGGCCATAGCAAGAGATTATTAAAGATGAGCTGGTATTGGTGGAAGGTGAGGTTAGTGAAAGTGCTATGGCTTCAGAATGATAAAAGAATAGCAATAAATTTGAAAGAAGAAAAAGACAAAAGCATAATGACAGGGTCACAAGTAGTTTACAGAGACAGGATGAGGACTTGCCTAATTATACTTTTGTGTGGGGCAAGAGGATAGTTAATTCACTGATGAATGTAGGTCTTGTGTTTGGCACAGATCCACTGAAAGGAGGACAAGAATTAGTGAAATAACATCCAACCCAAACTGGGCTTGCTTTCTTTAGCTGGTCAAATTAATGATTGATCAGTTTTGGTAAAAGTGAATATTTGAGATGGTTGTACTGCCATTTCCATCAGTCATTGCCCCAGGAATTTCCCTGAGCTGATAACCTCATCACTATTTATTAACCTCTGACATAAAATCAGGTGCCCCTGGAGTTCCTGGGTTCTAATCCCAGTTCTCCTACCATCAATCTCTAAGGCTCAACTTGAAAAGTCTGTATGTGTGTGTTTCTGGGATGGTGGTTTACAAGTGCTCAGAGGGCCATATAGACTGGTTGGCTAACCAACAGAGTCACCATTCTTAGCATACATCTTTACCCCTGAAAGAACAAGACTACAAGCAAACAATCATTCCAGGCAGTATCTTAAATCAATTACACGTATAGAGTTCGAGAGCCCTCTGGTCCAATACAGATGGTCAAATTATCTTTCACAATATATGTTCAATGACATGTATTTCAATACATGGGTATCAAATACATACTGGATTCCTTAATTCCCTAAATTCCCTAAAGCCTTGGTTTAGAACTAAAAATTTGGTATTTATCCTTTATGGAAGTCAAATATACTTCTTAAGCCAGGAATTTAAAACAAATAGTCATTCCCATAAGTGAACTAAAACTAGTAAATATGCCAATTTTATCTTCAAATTTATAATGGATATTTTTCTGACAATGTAATATTTGGTGATATCTGAACGTTCCTAATTAAGTATAAGGATTACTTTGCCATTATAGTTGAATTTTCCAAAAAATTACAAAGGTGGAAGTGTGGTAGGGGGGTGGGGTAACTGGGAGATGGGCACTTGGAGGGCACATGATGAGGTGAGCACTGGGTGTTATACTATATGTTAGCAAATTGATTTTAAATAAATACTTAAAAATTTTTTTAAATGTATCCTCTTAGAGGTAGTGGTCTCCCGATGTGAAGTAGTTACTGTGTTTCCGGAAGAAAAAAAAAAAGTACAAAGGAATTATACAATAGGGCCCATCTTGTTTCATGTGGCTTTATGGGATATAAGTATATCATAAACCACTGAAGACAGACACAGAAATAACCAAAATTGAAACTAGAGTAACATAAATCTCAAAAAGGATTTCAGAAGGACAAATTAATTTTAGAGAAAAAAAAATTAAAACAGTTTTGAAATATATAAATTGTTAGATGAAACCCTTAAATCAACTTAATATTTAAATATCTAACACTTTTATTCATACATTCTTGCCCTCTCTTCTCAAGGTTAATAGGACAGAGGCACAAATGTTCATGTGTACATTTTCCATCTTTTTGGCTTACCACATTCAGAAAGGAAGCAATCTTTTCCCCCAGGCTGTTCTGAGTTGGATAAAAGGAAACAAAGTAGGAAACATCTTTCTTATTAAGTGATGGTGTTCTCTGTGCTGGTTTCCAATGAGGAAGAAGAAAAGAAGTGGTAAAAGGCTAGGTCCATTCACATAACACTGGGACTGAATTTAAATGTCAGCTCAGCCAAACAAGTTAAAAGTAGACATCTAAAACCTGACATCCTAAAATTGTTACGTTAAAAAAACTACTATGTGATAGAATAACTGCTTTTCTAAGTTTAGGAACTGTACCCACCAAAAATGCATTACCCACACAATTCAATAACTAAAAATGAAACATAAAAATTCACTTAGACTATACTTTAAAAAATCACTTCACTTTACAGCTGAAAAATAGAATAGACTAACATTTTAAAAGCTACCCTCCTATGCATGCATAGAGTGCTGTATTTTATGAAGTTTGCTCCCATCTAGAGAGAACATCAACACCAGATCATTTTAGCTCTCACAGAGAACAAGAACCAAGAGCTGAATTACCATCATACTAGAAATTACACTATGTTCATAAAAATATACAAAATAAACTCTTCAATAAACCTGCTTTGTAGCATATTATAAGAGTATTTTCAACTTCTATTGTAATATAGGGAAATAAATAGCATTTGGGCTTCTAATCAGTCCTTATTCTCTCTCTTTCTTTGCCCAAATGTACCAATGAAAGCCAAGAAGTTGTATCCCTACCCTTCATCCCTAAATAACATTTAAGAGTAAAAACATCAGTAAAGACCTATTTTCTGGTTCTGGCCTTGGCTGCCTAACCCTTAAAAAATAGTTCCCTTTATTTTTCAACTCAGATAACTTTGATTGAGTCTGCACATCCCTTCAGATGTGTGACATCCCTCCACAGTCTCCTCTCATCTACTCTCAGAAGTCTGGAGAAGGCTGTAGCCTTCAGAAGAGAGGAAGGACTTTCTGACACCTGATGCATGAGCAAGGAGTTGAGTGAGGACTGATTATTTTCCAAGTAGTGCCAGTAGTTGCATACAGCTGGATGCAAGTGGTTCATCCCATCAGACAACCCCCCCAGATGCTTCTAATTGTCCCTCTTGGATCTAAATTTTACCAGCCTGATGCTCTGAAGGATCTGAAGCTATGACACACTTATCATTGACGCTAGAATACAGATGCAGTGATGCTCAAAGGTCAGGGCTGGTGGAAGCTGTAGCACTTGATTAGATACATATCTTGGCAAGTGACATTAAACAACAATTTTTTAGACAATTGTGATGATTTGCCTTCTCCCAATAAAACTTACTACTTTCAGAGAAACTCAGAAGAATTGTGGTTCCATTTTGTAGATAAACAATTGGAGATAGGGATGGACATTTGCCAAGATTTTCCAAATAATTAATGCTATAGCTATGAGGATGCTCAGGACTTTCAGTTTCCAAGAAATCGGTAATCTCATTTATCTGCTTCAAATTATTAATTTGAGCACATATTTCAAGTGTCATTGCTGTTGTTTGATGGACCAGGAACACTGAATGGTATGAATGTACTTATGAGGAGACTAACAGAACAAGAAACCAATGAGGAGATGGGAGGGACCAATGAACTCTCGGGTCCTGCTTTAAACCCTGCACCCCCACTTCCCCCCAAACCCTCATGGCTGGTGCTGAAAGTGACCACCTGGAAGGAGATAAGCAGGCAGATCGTTCAGAGGAAGAAGCGAAAGAGCAACCCTACAGATGTAATAGACAACTCTTAACATCCAACAGGGCTCAGCAGGATGTGCATGGCAATAGATCATTCGCTATTTCCCAACAGTGCCTGCAAATCTACGTGACAAAGTTGGACTTTCCGGGGGCTCTTTCTTTCAACCTCAGCTCAGGACCACATTCACGTTCTTGTTATCAGAGTTGCCATTTCTAGCTGACACACGGCAGTTTTCACATTTTGTAAGGTTGCATATTTGAAGTCATTCTCTTAGGGAGAAAAATCAGTTACTGTGCAGACAAAAAGCAAGTAAAATTACTTTAATGCTGATATTATTTTTAAAGGCAAATCAATTTCCCAAACCAAATTAAATGGAAAAGTCATTTAAAAAGTCATGGTAGGGCTAAACCATGTGTTTAGGTATATCACTTTGTTGCCCAAATCAAGTTAAGTTCAAAACCAGTGACTTTTTGCCTCAGAACAAATAGTTTACAAGAAAAAGTACAACAATCAAAAATTAAGGCTGAATGTTGGCTATTCAGCCACTATCTCGTATTAGGCTTCACAAAATGCCACCTACCACACTATCAGAATGAGTATTTCTGTACCTTTCCTTTCATTGCCATAATTATCAAACCATAATTTTACAAATACTTTGCAGGTGGAAAGAAATTTAGGATGTTTTATCTGGCTTAAAAATAAATGTCTAAACAATTAAACTAAAAACATTTCCTTACCCCTCACTCACAATTTTTCTCACTACAACACAGGGGATAGCACATGGTCAATGTTTCAAAAGTATCCCATGAGAATAAAGAGATATTTTCTACCTGTTGTAAATTAGAATATGTCTCCCTTTTTAAATCCATATTTTAAAAACGAAACACTTCCAAAGATTTCTCTCTCCAAGCACATTATTAAGGTTTGTTTACATTCTAAACCCAATCACGAGCTCAAACACAATTCCAGCATGACATTACAGTGATCACGTGGACTCTACTCAGCTTTGGAAATGCCAAGCCTGATGACAGATTGCTGTCATCCTGGCTCACTCACATCCATACAAAATTAGAGGTTCCTGATTTTCCTTCAAATGGCAGGTGAATTGTTAGACTTTTCTTCAAGAAGTCTGGAAGGTAAAATTGATCACCTGAAATGATGACCAAATTAATAGCAAAAGAGGAAGAAGTACCAGATTAGGTGATATGTTCACAATACTACTAGGAGTAGGTCTAGGACTATTTATTTATTTATTTATTTATTTATTTTTATTTTTTTTTTTACAAAGATGATTTGGAAAAAGCTTTTGTCCATCAAGGAAAGAGGAAGGAAAGAGGACTTTGGGTCTCACATTTCTCATT